>NW_026057576.1:56878202-56938117 GCF_023721935.1 Panthera uncia
CACCACACTTCAGGGAGGACAGCCTTCTCCTACTACAGACCGAGAGACGCCACCCTCACCTCCATGAGCCTCCAGGGTGGCAGACACAGGCAGGCTTTGTCTTTTCCCACAGCACTGCAGGGAAATGGCCACCTTATCCTCCTTCAGACTGTACCCTCGGTCCATCCACTGCATCCAGGGGTGGTGAATGCAGGCAGGTTCTGTACTGTTGGGCAGTCCTCCAGGGAGGGAACAACTTTTTCCAACTGTAGACTGAGACCCTAACCTACAACTGCACCCAGGCCCCTGGCTCCCCTCCTCCCCAGGTGCATGAACAGGGAGCCAGCTCCAGTCGGAAGAAAGCCCCACAGTTAGAGATCAGATCCCTCTCAGTCTCAATCCGAGGTCTTTCTCCTGCCAGAAATGGTCCTACACTTCCCTAGCTGCTCTTTCTCTTCCCTTTGTCTCTCCGCAGAAGAGGGGTCCCTCCCCTCGGCGCCTACATGGCCTTTTTTGTTTTATCTCCCCCAGTTCACAGTCACCCACCTATCTTTTTTCCAGCTTTCCCATTTTCTTCCTAGTAGATTCAGTCTCTTTTCTTCACAGGACTTTGAACAAAGTCCTTTGGCTTCTAGACTTATTTGTTTGAGAGATGTGGGAAGTATGGATTCCCCCTACTTCTCCACCATGTTGGCTTTTATTCAAGGAAACCTGATTTAAAATGGAATCAGGAGGGGTGCCTGGCCAGCTCAGTTGGCTAAGTGTAGGACTCTTGGTTTTGCCTCAGGTCATGAACTCATGGTTCAAGAGTTCAAGTCCAAATTGGGCTCTATGCTGACAGCACACAGCCTTCTTGAGATTCTCTCTCTCTCTCTCTCTCTCTCTTTCTCTCTCTCTCTCTCTCTCCCCCTCTCCTGCTCTGTCTCTCTCTCTCCAAATAAATAAACTTAAAAAATTAAAAAAATTTTTTTTCATGTTTATTTTTGAGAGAGAGAGGGAGAGACAGAGCACAGGTTGGGGAAGGGCAGAGAGAGAGGGAGACACAGAATCTGAAGCAGGGTTAGCTCTGAGGTGTCAGCACAGAGGCTGACATGGGCTTGAACTCAGGAACCATGAGATCATGACCTGAGCGGAAGTCAGCCACTTAGACTGAGCCACCCAGATGCCCCAACTTAATTTTTTTTAATAAAGATAAATAAAGTGGAATCAGGATGTCATGAGGAGAGAGGTTTCACACATATACTACTCATCTCACCTTATATGACCAGAGAAGTAAGATTTCCACATACCTCAGTAACTGCCCCCACTTGCAGCCACTGAGAAACCACCTCAAGCTCTCATTCTCTCCCCGTGAAGTGATGGTCAAAACAACCCTTCTCCTTTTCCTCCACAAACCTAATAAAAACTAGCCTTCCCTTTGGCTGTTTAGATTTGCTGATTGTTTGTTGTAGTTTGCTTTCCCCAAATTTCAATTTTACTGTATTCCTGAATAAACTCATCTTTGTTTAATTAAATTACCCCTAAATATTGTTGTTAAGGTGGACAAATATCTGAAAAGCAAACAGGGAGCTAACAAAACAGTACTCACAAGCAAGTGTTTAATGTGGTAACATATAATTATTATTATTAATCAATAAAGTTAAATAAAATAACCATTGAGCAACTAAACTTAAAACATAATAAATATTAGTGTCATAGGAAGGAGGTAATACATATATAAAGGACAAATTAAGTAAGAATCAGAAAGAGCAAAATACATTTTAAAATCTAAGAAAGAATTTTTTTAAAATATTTTAATGGAAAACACAACTGCCAATAAGATTGAACATAAAAACCGGAGAAATGATGAAACTATCAAGATTAGAAATGAAAAATTAACAGTCACAAACGTAAAGTATATTCAAACATTTAGCAAAATACTGTGTACAACAGTATGCTAATGCATAGTGTACCTTTAGAACTAGAAATGTTTTTGAATAAATAAATATGAGAGATATGAATAACTACACGTGTCCCAGAGATATTAAAAAAACTCGTTATCATCTCTTGAAACATCACCCCCTTTTTATTATTCATTTTTCCTTAAATAATAAGTTCTATGCCTGAGAGTTAATATTTCCATGGCAATTTTATTTGCCTTTGGTTTTCTTACTTTCTTTCATTTTATGTCACAATCTATATAAATGTTAAGCTTCCTTATTATTATTATTACTATTATTATTATTCCTCAGAATTAAGGATATTCTTACATCTTTTATCATCTAGTCAATGCATTTTACCTATTTCTATAAGTCTCAGATGTTAGGATCCATACTTAAAGCATTTTATAAATTCTACCATTATTTTCATATTTTATGGCATATTCATTATGTATATCAGCATATCTCATGAAACTCACCTGACATTTTACTTTTTATTTTTATTTTTTTTTTAAACGTTTATTTATTTCTGAGACAGAGAGAGACAGAGCATGAACAGGGGAGGGGCAGAGAGAGAGAGGGACACAGAATCTGAAACAGGCTCCAGGCTCTGAGCTGTCAGCACAGAGCCCTACGCGGGACTCGAACTCACGGACCGTGAGATCATGACCTGAGCCAAAGTCGGACGCTCAACCGACCGAGCCACCCAGGCGCCCCTGACATTTTCCTTTTTTAAAAAAATATTTATTTTTGAGAGAGAGAGAGTGAGCGGGTAAGGGGCAGAGAAAGGGGGGACAGAGGACCCGAAGAGGGCTCCATGCTGACAGCAGAGAGCCCAATGCGGGCTTGAATTCACAATCCTTGAGATTGTAACCTGAGCCAGAGTTGGACGCTTAACCAACTGAGCCACCCAGGTACCCCTGATAGCTTACTTTTATTCTTCTATGGTATAACTAAACATTCTCAAATATTAACTAAACTCCAGATTACATTGATGCAGATTAAAGCAAGTCATGATGGGTAAGAATAGAAAGCCAGATTATAGGCACAAATATACTTAAAAATGTACATTTGATAAACATTGTAGTTCTTATGAATAAAAATCACCATTGAAAGTAATTGGCTGACTGTAGGCATTTTTTGTGAGAGTGAGTAAGCTATAATATCTAACTAGTATTTTGTACAAAAATTCTTCATGTATTCAAGATCAGACTATAAATAAAAGAAAAAAATCCCACAAAACTCTCTATAATTTTGTTTATATCTTTATGGTTGGGAAAATTCAAATTACTAAAATCATTTTATCATTTCATTTAAAAACTGCTTTGCTAAGACAGTTTGCTGATATGTTAAGTAAAATTTGAGATTTTGTTTACAAGAGCTAAATTTAGTTATATGCATCTATTTTAATATTTATCATTCTACTCAGGATATTGAAGAGTGTTTGACTAATATGAATTGTAAAATATGACCTCAGCTAAAGTCATTCATCCAATTTGAGACAGTTTCATTAAATATATACATACTATTTTATGGTCATTACATAAGCTGGCTGTTTTATCTTCTATTACAGCTTCATTTTGCCCTAGGGAATCCAGCTGCCAGAAAATGTGTTATCATTACATGCATGTCAAAAAAGATAGTACACACTTCACTAAAATACACTCATTCAATACATTCATTTGGCAACCTCCAGCTGCTACATATTTAACACAACACTGAAATTATCTGCTGTACTGAGAATTGAGAGCAAGATTTATTTCAGTGGAAATATAAAACTAACCAGATAATGTAATTTGCAGTTTATTCCTTTAAACTCCTTCCTATAAAAAACAAACCTCTTTTAGCTAGATAGATTTTTTTTTTAATGAATTTGGTACAGTCAATCAGAATACTGTAGTGTAGCCATCATGATTTAAAGGCATGAATAATTGGATTAGGAAAAAAAAAAAGTAAAATATTGATTCTTTCAGATATATTTTGAGTATGGATGTAGAAGAATTTTTTACACACAATATAACCAATTTCCTTCTTATTCATTCTGCTGGCATTTCTGATTTACTCATTTTGACCACATACATCTTTGTGAGTCAGCCCCAGAAAGCTTTTTCTTTTGTCAAGACATATTCAATTAACTCCAGAAATCATCTTCTACCCATGAAAAATTTAAGTCTAATATAACCAACAACAATAAAATATGGCTACGTACTTCTAAGCTCCTCTTGATGGTCCTCCTTCAAGATTATTTTATATATGTGTGTGTGTGTGTGTACATGTACATTACTAAGTCTTTTATTTTAAAGGCATTAAACAACGTATATATGTGTAATTACAATTATTTTCTAAAAATAGTTTTAATTTAAAAATATAATTTCCAACATTGTTTCACTTATAAATAATTTGAACTCTATTCAGCTAAACTAAGCAAATAACTCCAAATATCCAAACACATGGTCCTATGCCTTAAAATACAAAACAAAATTTTCATCATTAGGGTTTCAACCTTCACATATATTAGTTAGTTGAAGCCAAACAGAAACTCTCTCTCCCTCCCTCCCTCTCTCTCTCTCTTCCTTACATACACACACACACACACACACACACACACACACGGGGAAGAGAAAGAGATTAAATCTGTTTCCAAAAGTGTAACTCCCTGAAAATTAAAGAAAATATAATCTATATTTTTAAATCCACAATGGATATATGTACACAATGTTTCAAATTGCAAATGACCTTAATCTTTTGGTTATAAGGGCCCTGTGAGTCACTTTTGAAATCAGTATTTATATTCAGAACGAACCATGGTATTGTTTACAAAGTCTATATGAGTAAATGAGATTATTAATACCGAAAGGACTTACATACTTTACCTATTGCTTTTATGGATTTGAAGGTGTTAGTTCTTATCTTTTGTTATGAATCAGTATCCATTGATGGTACCTCTACAAATGAGAATTAGGCTAAGGAGATAAATATAATTTGCAGTATTTCTAGGAGAATGCAGAAAGGATGCTATGTGTGGTCCTTAACAATTTGACTGTCTGGCACAGGTAATAAAATTCTGCCTACACTACTCTGTAGTGGATGACAAGCCTTGAAATACCCTTATGGTATCCAAAATTGAGAAGGCAGAAGCAAATTGGCATTTTGGCACAATTTACAACTGAAATCATTTTGGCAGTGCTTTTTTCTGTAGGATAGAATGGCTCTGTAGAGAACTGTCACACACAAAGGGGTCTCCCCAGAATGCTGATGTTATAAGAACTGTCATAACTGACAGCAGTCTCCAAGGCCATAATTATCCAGCTATATGTAAAATCAAGGAAAAGTTTCACTTGTCAATAAGAATTTAAGTGGTGCACAGTGTGTTTTAAAGTGAAATTAAGAAATTTGGGGTATGTAAATCATATTGAGTAGGTATGTTTGGTAGTCCAAAATTTGTGTCTCCTCAATAAATAGGTAATATTTTCAAGCAATGCCTATTCTTCTTGTTCATGAAATATTTTCTGAGAATCTCCCAATGTAACACTTTTTATTGTTTGTGTTTCTTCATTTATTTCTGCTTTAATTTCAGAGAATAACAACCCTGGGAGGATGCTCAATCCTATTATTTCTTAGATAAGGTAACCAAGCTCTTTATTTCTTAGAACATCTGAGGGACTTCTAGGAAATCTCCTGATAAAGCTTCCTTCCTGGATTATATCAACTGTCATTCGATCATCTCCTCAATTCCACTGTTTCTCAATCACAGCAAATTATCCTCAAAACAGATTAGAGTGATCCCTTTAAAATATAGAGCGTATCATTCCACTGCTCAAATACTCAAGCATCACACTTGGATAAAATGGTCAAATCCTACCACATCTCTTCATTAGCTAGCTGCTGGTTCTTCTGTCATCTGCTCCGGCCACCCTGCCCTCCATTTGGAGTTATGGTCCTATGGGTGGTAATGTGGTGAATTCCTTCCATGCACTCAGTTCTGTGCTAAGATTTGCTAGAAATTGGTCAGGTGTTCCCCAAGCCTGCTTCCCCTTCCTTGGTGCAGAGTTAGACAATTCCAGCCTACATTGTAGTTGCAAGTGGCCATGGGAGTGAGTTCCCACCAGCAGAGTGGGAGTGTGAGTAATGTGCAGTAACCCCAAGGATCGCCTATTGAAAAGAAAAAAATCATTCCACTTTTAATCATATATTTGCTTTCCTGCACCACTGAAAGTACTTATGTCCAGGCCATAGGGGGAAGCAGAACCAAGAGGCAGGAAAGCCTCTTGGCTTGTACAACAAATGGAATGCTGCTTCTCAACAAGGAATACTTGTTTGGACTTAATACAAGTGAGAAATAAATTTGTGCCACTGATACTTTCAGGCAGATTCTAGAAAGTAATGTTAGATTGCTTAACAGTCCCTTTGGATAATTCCTATCCAAAATATCATCCTCCCTTTATTTTCTATTCTGTTACATTGCTTCACTTCTCTAAGGCACATTTTCTGTAATTATAACCAACCTATTTGATCATGGTTGTCTGTCTTTCTTCTGGGATATTGACATAAAGAAAGCAGGACATTGGTTAGTTTTTCCTTTTTCCTCCTTGCTTCATCCCTATTCATGATAACAGGGATTAGTACAAAATAGGTACTCAATAAATACTTGTTGAACGCATGAGTGGTATTTGAAACACAACAATTATTTTTTAAAAACTCAATTTTGACATCCTATTGGCAATTACTATAAGTGGGATTTTTGGCTATAGCTCAACATAATTTTGCATGCTAAAATTAATAATGTTTATTCAAGTAGTATAAGACTAATTTGGATTTTCTTAGTATATGATGTAGTTTCACATATGAAATATTAAGTTATTTCATATTTGTAGATTATAAATAAAGAAAAACTCATCAAAATAGTCTCTCAGGCCACAAAAGATCTGAGTCCCTGTTAACTCTCTGACTGCACCTTATAAATACTCTTCCTTTTGCAGATTCCACTCCAGCCAAATGGGTCTCTTCCTGAAACACTCCAAGTTCAGCCCTGCCTTAGGAAGCTTTATTTCCCTTTACCATCCAGAATCCTTATTTGTGAAGGGATTTGTGAATCCCTTCCACGTTTCTACTTGACCTCCTACAGCGTTCTACTTATAGCTCGTATTTCCCATCACCCTTTCTTGACTGTTCTATTTAAAGTTGAAATACTCCTTATATTACCTACCTCTTTTCTAGTTTTATTTTTCCTCCTGTTAACATCCTTCTTTAATTGGAAAAACAAATAATGCTAACCAAGTACCAAGAACTTTATGGAGATCTTAACAAATACTAACTTTTTAAATTCATCAAATATTTAACCATCCTTCCTGTTATCTTTTTGACTTACTCATGAAAGCAGAACTTACTTGTTTGTTTACTCCTTGATTTCTTGGAAAATCACAACTAGAAAAGGAAAAAAGAAATCCAAATCAGAGCTAATGCAAAAAGCAGAAGAAAACTTCAAAATATATAAGAGAAATCAGCTCATCTATAAAACAAGAACTAAAAAACAAAAACACAGAAAAACAAAAAACCCAGGAAGGGGCACCTAGGTGGCTCAGTTGGGTAAGTGTCTGACTTTGGCTCAGGTCATGATCTCACAGTTTGTGGGTTTGAGCCCCTCATTGGGCTCTGTGCTGACAGTCAGAACCTGAAGCCTGCTTCAGATTCTGTGTTTCCCTGCCTCTTTCCCTCCCCTGCTCACACTCTGTCTCTCTCTTTCTCAAAAATAAATAAATGTTAAAAAAATAAAATAAAAATAAAATGAAACAGAAAGAAAATAAGAGCACACTTTGAAATTAAACATAGTGCCAAGACAAAACCGAGTCCAAGGCAAAATTAGCAAAGTCTTTTTCCTCACTAACTTCCACCCCTCATGGATCTGTCATCACTTTTGTTTCAGTTGAGGTACAAAAATGTTTGAAAATAGTTAATTTTATCTAATACAAACAGGAATAGTGTTGACATAATCTATGATTTTAGGCCGAAGTTTGGAAAGTGAGAAGACTTCCTAATTGAACTTTAACTACATTGGGTCCTTGGTCAGCTACGAGGGCAGAGAAGCATTTGGGGAGATCCTAAAAGAAGAAAAAAAATGAATGTTCAGTTATAGTAGTGAAAGATTCTCTGTGTACAGACATTTCCTAAAACAAGTAAGGGGTGGCACAGAGCTATTTTGCCATCACAATGTCCTGATGGCCCTTAGGGAAGGGACAGGATTTGCTGACAAGAAAATTTTTTCATACATTGTGCCAAAGATGATGATGATGATACTCTAATGGAAGAGAAATTAACACTTTCTAAGAAGTATAAAGCAAACACAAATCAATGAAAATAGAAAAAAAAAACAGAAAATGTGGTGATCAAGAATATCGGATATCCAACAAAAGGGATGTTCTGAGAGAGTAAATAGAGAAAATGAAGTAGAGGTAGTTACCAAGAATTAATTTAATTTTTTTCCTTACAAGGTTGAAGAAAAGCCTTGTTGTTCAACCATCCAATTGTTCTGGACAGAACAATAATTTTTTAAATTAAAATAAATTTTTTGAAGTTTTTATTTAAATTCTAGTTAGCTGACATACATTGTAATATTAATTTCAGGTGCACAATACAGTGATTCAGCACTTCCTTACATCACCATGTGCTCTTCACAAGTGTGCTCCTTAATAGTCATCACCTTTTAACGCATCCCCTCCCCACCTCCCTTCTGGTAACCATCAGTTTGTTCTTCATAGTTAAGAGACTGTTTCTTGTTTGCCTCTGTCTCTCTGTCTGTCTCTCTCTCTCTCTCTCTCTTTTCTCTTTGCTCATTTGTTTTGTTTCTTAAATTCCACATATGAGTAAAATCATACAGTATTTGTCATTCTCTGACTCACTTATTTCACTTAGTATAATACTGTCTAGTTCCATCCAGGTCATTGCAAATGGCAAGATTTCATTATTTTTTATGGCAGAGTAATATTCCAGTGTGTGTGTGTGTGTGTGTGTGTGTGTGTGTGTGTATGATGAACTTCTTGACAGTTCGTCAAGAGATAGACACTTGGGCTGTTTCCATAATTTGGCTATTGTAAATAATGCTGCTATGAACATCAGGGTGCATGTATCCCTTTGAATTAGTATTTTGTATTCTTTGGGTAAATGCCTAGTATTGTGATTGCTAGATTGTAAGGTAGTTCTATTTTCAACATTTTGAGAAACCTCCATACTGTTTTCCAGAGTAGCTGCACCAGTCTGCATTCCCACCAACACTGCAAGAGGGTTCCCATTTCTCCACATCATCCCCAGCATCTGCTGTTTCTTATGTTGTTGATTTCAGCCATTGTAGTTTCATTGTACTTTCATTTGCATTTTCTGATGATCAGTGATTTGAGCATCTTTTCATGTGTCTGTTGGCTATCTGTATGTTTTCTTTGGAAAACTGTCTATTCATATCTTCTACCTATTTTTTAATTGGATTATTCATTTTTGGGGTGTTGAGTTTTATAACTTTTTTATTTATTTGGATAGTAACCCTTTATCAGATATGTTATTTGCAAATATCTTCTCCCATTTAGTAGGTTGCCTTTTAGTATTGTTGATTGTTTCCTTTGCTGTGCAAAAGCTTTTTATTTTGATGTATTATCAATAGTTTATTTTTGCTTTTGTTTCCCTTGTCTCAGGAGACATATCTAGAAAGAAGTAGCTATGGTTTATATCAAAGAAGTTCCTGCCTATGTTCTCTTCTAGGGTTTTTATAGTTTCAGGCCTTACATTTTAGATCTTTAATCAATTTTCAATTTCTCTTTGTGTATGGTGTAAGAAAGTGGCCCAATTTCATTCTTTTGCATGTTGCTGCCCAGTTTTCCCATTCTCTTCACACTTTGTTGAAGAGACTGTCTTTTTCCCATTGGATATTCTTTCCTGCTTTGCTGAGGATTAATTGACCATACAATTGTGGGCTCATTTCTGGCTTTTCTATTATCTTCTTTTGATCTATGTGTCTATTTTTGTGCTAGTACCATACTGTTTTGATCACATAATATAACTTGAAGTATCATAATATAACTTGAAGTATGAAATTGTGATGCCTCCAGCTTTGTTGTTGTTGTTGTTGTTGTTGTTGTTGTTTTCAAGGTTGTTTTGGCTTTTGTGGGTCTTTTGTGGTTCCATACACATTTTTGGATTGTTTTTTCTATCTCTGTGAAATGCTGCAGTGTTTGAAATGCTATGTTATTTTGGTAGGGATTTCATTAAATGTGCACATTGCTTTGGGTAGTATAGACATTTTAACAATATTTGTTGCTCCAATCCATGAGCATGGAATGTTTTTCCATTTCTTTGTGTCACCTTCAATTTCTTTCATCAGTGTTTATACATTTTAGAATACAGGTCTTTCACCTCTTTGGTTAAATTTATTCCTAGAAGTCTTATTGTTTTTGGTGTAATTGTAAATGTGATTGATACCTTTTTTGCTCTTTCTGCTGCTTTATTACTGGTGTATAGAATTGCAACAGATTTCTGTTCATTGATTTTGTATCCTGTGACTTTACTGAATGAATTTATCAGTTCTAGCAGTTTCTTGGTAGAGTCTTTCAGGTTTTCTATATAGAGTATCATGTTATCTACAAATAGTGAACATTTTACTTCTTCCTTGCTGTTTTGGATGCCTTTTATTTCTTTTTGTTGTCTGACTGCTGTGGCTAGGACTTCCAGTATTATGTTAAATAAGAGTGATGAGAGTGAATATCCCTGTCTTGTGCCTGACCATAGAGGAAAACCTCTCAGTTTTTCCTCATTTAGGATTATATTAGCTGTGGGCTTTTCTTTGATGGCCTTTATTATGTTATGGTATGTTCCCTCTAAACCTACTTTATTGAGGGCTCCTATCACAAATGGGGGTTGTACTTTGTCAAATTCTTTTCTGCATCTATTGAAATGATCATATGGTTCTTATCCTTTATTTCATTAATGTGGTGTATCACATTGATTGATTTGCCAATATTGAGCCACACTTTCAACCCAGAAATAAACCCCACTTGATCATGGTGAATGATTTTTTTAAATGTATTATTGGATTCAATTTGCTAGTATTTTATTGAGAATTTTTGTATCTATGTTGATCAGGATTATTGGCCTTTCGTTCTCTCTTTTAGTACTATCTTCATCTTGTTTTGTTATCAGAGTAATGCTTGCCTCATAGAATGATTTTGGAAGTTTTTCTTCCTTTTCTATTTTTTTGGATATTTGAGAAGAATAGGTATTAACTCTTCTTTAAATGTTTGGTAGAATTCTCCTGTGAAACCGTCTGGCCCTGGACTTTCATATGTTAGGAGTTTTTGATTACTGACCTAATTTCTTTGCTGGTTATCAGTCCATTCAAATTTTCTATTTCTTCCTGCTTCAGTTTTAGCAATTCATGTGTTTCTATGAATTTATCCATTTTTTTCCAGGTTGTCCAATTTGTTGGCATACAGTTCTTCTTGATAGTCTCTTATAATCATATTTCTGGGGCTCTTTTATTTATCTGGGTCATTTCTCTTTTCTTTTTGATAACTCTGGTTAGGGGTTTATCAACTTTATTAATTCTTTCAAAGAACCAGCTTTTGGTTTCATTGATCTGTTCTATTGATTTTTTAGTTTCTATATCACTTATTTTTGCTCTAATTTTTATTACAGCATTTATTATATATATATGTATATATATATATATATATATATATATATATACACACACACATATATATATATATATTTATTATATCATTTATTTTTGCTCTAATTTCCTTCTGCTGGCTTTAGGCTTCATGTGGGGTTCTTTTTCTAGCTCCTTTAGGTGCAAAGTTAGGTTGTTTATTCAAGATTTTCCTTGATTCTTGAAGTAAACCTGTATTGCTATATACTTCCCTCTGAGGATCACTTTTTCTGCATCCCAAAGGTTTTAGAATATTTTATTTTCATTTTCATTTGTTTTCATGTATTCTTTTAAATATCTGTTTTGATTTCCTGATTGACCTATTCATTGTTTAGTAGCACATTGTTTAACATCCATGTATTTGTGTTCTCTCCAAATTTTTCCTTGTGGTTGAATTCTAGTTTCATAGTATTATGGTCAGAAAAGGTGTATGGAATGATTTCAATCTTTTTGTATTTGTTGAGGTCTGTTTTGTGACCTAATATGCGATTTTTTCTGAAGAATGTTCCATGTGCACTTGAAAATATGGTAAAAATGGGGAAGGAAGAGAGTGAAATGGGACAGATATGAGGAAGCTAACCCTTACTAACCACGAAAAGGCTTCAAGTAACGCATAAGGCTTAAAACAATCAAGAAAAACATGTTTATTAGATTATGTCTGTATTGAATTGGATGAAATTATTTTAGTAAATATTTAGGTGTAAAAAACAGGAACTAGTTGAGTTATAGACTTAAGAGATAATCTTTTTTATTATAAACCTTTACTAGCTTTTGATTTTATAAGTTTAAGAATTATTTTAATATAAGCAAAATTATTTTGTTTTAGGTTCAAGTACATTGCTATAAAGTGTTGTAGTACAAATCAAATCATACTTTCTTTTACTTAGTCTGTGATTGCAATGATTAAATATCTTGCTACAACTAAAATAGTATTGTATTTATAATACTATAGTGCAATTTGAGCAGTCAATTATCACATTCTAACATCCCGTCAAATCACAAATATATCCCACACACTAGACACTGGTAGTATGTGAAACTGAACATTATTTTATGTAAATTAAGTTTAAGAATATCCTTGTCACAAATTGCCCAAATTACCCAAATACCATTATTCTTACATAAATAACAGTATATATAGTGTTGATTTTTTTTCTGGTTATTAACTTTTAAATTGTCAAATGAAATTTAGATACCCAAATAAATATGATATCCTATTGAGAATGTTATGCTTCAATAAAAGTTAGGATGTCATTTAGACTTAGTCTGTAATGACTCCTTTAATAAACTTAAATATTCAGTACTTTTATTGCTGCATTAAAATCTGCACTTAAAATACTACTTGCCATTAATTTGATTTTACTTATTTTGACTTTACAACGACTCATGTCTTGTGATGAAAAGCAAAATGATGGGGTGCCTGGGTGACTCAGTTGCATCCAACTCTTGATTTCAGCTCAAATCATGATCTCAAGGTTGTGAAACCCAGCCCTGTGTCAGTCTCTGTGCTGGGCATGGAGCCTGGTTAAGATTCTCTTCCTCTCCTTCTGCCCCTTTCTCACTCATTCACACATGCTCTGTTTTTCCCTCTCTCTCAAAAAAAAAAAAGAAAGAAGCATAATACAAACCTCATTTATTTGCATACTGATTTAGAAATTTTTGATTTCATTTTAGTTCTCTGGAAAGTTTGACACAATTTCTTTAGATATTTTGACAAGATCACCCCACAGAAGTTTTGTATCAATATTTGTTTTCACTGTTGAATAGATGATTTATCTTTATATTTCAGAGTTGGGTTGTATGTGAAATACCAACATCCCACACGTCAATCAATTTAGGCAATTCTAATCCATGTGTGCAGAAGAAATGGAAGTATATTTGATGCAGGTATTATAAATTCTTCCTTCATTTCATTAAAAAATATCATATAGGAATAGGAATTTGTTTTATTTTTCTTCCATCTGGGAAAATAGTGGAAGCTATAAATTAAAAATTCAAAAGTTATTCCCCTTGTAAGTTAATCAATTAGTTGAGGAAAGACAGTACATAGATTTAGCTCAGAATTTCATTTTTCTCTCAACCACTTTAAATTATCTTCATCTTATCATTTAATTCAGGTTTTCCAATTCTTTCCACCAACTTAATAACACTTTATTCTGATTTATTCTAGTAACAGTAGCTCATTCACGACTATTTTATGAATTATCTTCATCTTGTCACTGAACTCTCAGGTTTTCTAATACTATTCAGTGATCACATACCACTCTGCCCTGATTTGTTCCAGTAGTCTCTAAGATAATTTTGGAACAAATCTGATGCTATGCCTGAAATTAAATTCTGCTTTCCTTATTAGCCAAAAATCCCACAATTCTATCCATAAATTCAAAAGCATAGTTGGAAAGAAAACCTATTGTTTTAATTGGATGTGCAGCTAGTATTGTGCATTCCTAAGTTATTACAAAAATAGAAAATTTGAGAAGTGGCATGGAAATAAATCGAAGCAGAATATAAATGACATAAAATACTTATACAATTATTATAATATAATCTAGGTTTCACATAGATTGACATTTATTTGAATTTCTAAGTCATTGAAATGTCTACTTATTGCTAGATATTTCATTAAGGGTATATACTGCCACAAATAATATTTATTGAAAGCACATGCTATGTAAAATCTTGAATACAGATTTAGGGAGGGGCGCCTGGGTGGCTTAGTTGGTTGATGATCTAACTCTTGATTTTGGCTCAGGTCATGATCTCACAGTTTATGGGATCAAGCCCCACATCGGGCTTTATGCTGACAGCGCAGATCCTGCCTATGATTCTCTTTCTCCCTCTCTCTCTGCCCCTCCCCCACTCACGTGTGTGTGTGTGTGTGTGTGTGTGTGTGCGCGCGCGCGCGCGCGCTCTCGCTCTCTCTCAAAATGAATAAACACTTAAAAAAGATTTAGGGAGAATGTGATGGTTCTTGTATGACGTGAGCACTCAGTCTAAAAAGATATACATATACAGAAACAGCAATTACAAAAAAATCATTACCAAATTAAAGAATGCAGTGAATTATTACATAGATTCCTAACAGAAATGTCATTAGATGGAGAAAGACCTATAAAGAAATACGTAGAGTGGGATTTTTCAGAGCCATGAAGAATTATATGAAAAATCATATTATGTGCTTGCTTTGAGGAGATTTGGAAGTCGGACGGATCCAATTTGACTCTATTATACCATATGTCCAGAAAGTTTCCTTCCAGGGATATGTTTGGATTCCTCTAATAATAAGTAACTTTATATTTTCCAAGGTAGCTAATTTTAACTGTATTGTGTTTAATAGAATATTTTCAATAGAATATATCTCCTTGCAGGCTGCACATATATCATTAAAAGTTCTAACCACATAATACAGAAAAATTTGAAAAGATTTATTAAATGCTCCAAAGAGATTTGTTCATGAAGGGTTAAGGGTTATATGTAAACAAACCCACAAACATATTTACACACTTATACAAATGTATATGTGTTATTAAAATCACTTATCCATTCCCATTCTGTTTGAGATAAAAGTTTTCAGAAACTCTATTACCCACACATTTACAAGTCACGTGAAGTTTACATATTTTAAATTTCATTATGAGATTATAAACATAACATAATCTGTTCTGAATGTAGTTAGAAGATATCAAGATTTTAATACATTCTAAGCCAAAAGAGAAACTGTATTTGAGAGTATCTCTCTATTACTGTTATTTATCTATCCCTCTATTATTTTGTGATAGGGGGAAAATCCAAATAGTTGGCATTTAAGTAGTTGGCATTTATTACCATGATTTTATCCCTGAATATTTTAAACAAAGAGGATCTGACATTTTGGTAAGATCCATCACTAGCAGTCCCTTAGTTGTTATTGAGCAAGTCAATGATCCACTAAAAAGTTCTAAGTTGTTCTGATTTTATGAGAGAGTCATATTTTTTTTGAGATCTTCCTTTTAGGAGACAAAACTGATAACATATTATACTTAATCTATTTGCTGATTTATAAAAGAACAGAGGTGCCAGTCTGGCTCATTCGGTAGAGTATGTGACTCTTGATTTTGGGATTGTGAGTTCGAGCCCCTGTTGGCATAGAGATAATTAAAAAAATTTTTTTTATTAAGAAAGAACAATAATTTTAAAGTAACTTATCAAAGAGGCTATTACTTTCCAAATATATTTGCTCTTATTTTCAATACAACATATTAATGATAGACAAGTAATTTCTTTTTTACTGAAACACATATTTATTAATCACCTATTCTATAAATGTCATCCTGTTATGTTAAATGGGCTATAAAAATGACTACAGTGTAATTACTATCTTGGAAAGATAAACATAATCATATCAGAAGTATTAAAATGATTGCATACATTATGAACTACATAAATATTTTGTACAGTTGAAATTTAGTTTTACAAAAAGATCTTAAGATGTAGCATTCACTGTTGGCTAAAATGATGAGAGAGACATCTCCTACAAGGATATCACAACTCACTTGTTCTTAGAATTTGGTGGATTTTTGATGACTAAGGATGACTTTCCTTCCTTCACCCTAGATTCCAGAAACATAAGGACAGTAACATTTAGTAAAGCTCTCTGGTGCACAGTAGGAACTCAATAATCCTTTGCTTTATGGTTAAGTGAATACATCCTTTTAGGATATTTGGACATTTTCATCCAGAAACAGATTAACTAAAAAAAATAATAAAAGTAGTAATAAATGGTACGTATATCTGTAAAAATGTACATTGCACACAGTTTTAAATGAAACACTCTGAATGAATTAACCTAGCATTACTAATACAGGCTAATGAATATAGCTATAGACTTTCTAATTTTAACAATATTTGTGAGATTTTTTTGTCTTCTAATAAGCCACATTTATGAAATATGTAAGATTAGATTGAGAAATCTGTAAGGTACCCTACTTCTCACCAAGTGCCAGCCACATTATATTCATGCAGCAAGGGACTTAAAAGAAAGAAAAGACAATTTTGAATCTTGGTCTAGAAAGCCAAACTGAAGACTGACAGCATAGGTTACGTCTTCAATAAATGCTTACAACAACTAAAGCTTTCATAATAAATGTTCTTCGTTAATTATTATTTAAATATTGTGTTCCTTTCTTAGAGTTTAAGAAAAAGAAATTTTAAAAAACATTTTGAAAAGAAAATTGAATGGTAACTTGTTTACATTACAAAATAATGCTGATCTCAGATGAGAAGTGAAATGTACTGCTCAATTTAATTGCCCATAGCAGGCTTATATATGTCATGTCATGGGAAATATTACATAAGTACTGGGAAGTAGGCTAATACATGGGAGATGGAGTTATATCGGGGTGCTGACTGATATGTAAAGGATGTGGCCATGCTTAAATGCTTAAACACAAGAAGATATCCATATTTTAGGCATTTCCACAAAAGGAACTCCTTAAATTGTTGGTAGACATTTATCCAGACTGGTGATATAAGCCTGAGATCTAAAAGAATGCTAGTATAGAATAGCTGTCTCAAGTTATGGAGGAAATTTATACATACATTTTCTAGTTACTCTGTAATTCCTACTGTATACCATGACACTTGGCTCTTGATTAACTGTGTCTCCAGACCTTTCATATGACAATCACATGCTGTTCTTTCCCACCTCAGCGACTGCACAAGCAGTTCTCTCTTCTGTGAACATTCTTCATTCCACTTTTGATTTTGGCTTGTGATTCAGATTATAGTAATTTTTTTTTCAAAAAAATGCCTTATCCTCAAACAGTTCTTGCTTTAAAATCCTGTTTAAAGCGGAGCCTGTGTGGCCCGGTGGGTTAAGTGTCCGACTTCAGCTCCAGTCATGATCTCACTCAGATTGTGAGTTGTGAGTTGGAGCCCTGCGTCGGGCTCTGTGCTGACAGCTCAGAGCCCAGAGCCTGCCTCAGATTCTGTGTCTCCCTCTCTCTCTCTGTTCCTCCCTGACTCTCTGTCTCTCTCTCTCTCTCTCAAAAATAAACATTAAAAAATAAAATCCTGTTTAAATACATCACCACATATTTAATTCAGCACCTGGTTAATGAATTTAAATGTTACAGATGTGTATTTTTCACACACACACAAATGTTTGGTGAGATAATCTAAGTTCCATTTTCTTAGCAAATTTCAATTATATAGTGTAGTGTTACCAACTATGATGAGGGCTAAAAGCTGAAAAATGTTCACCTTTAGCCCAGAAGGCTAAACTATAGTCTGCATAGTTTCCATAAGTTTCCATAGTTTCCATCAAATACATGGTGGTCACTACATTCTTAAAGGGTCTCACGACTGCCTGTGTATCTCACCCATAGTTAATTTCAAACTGGATGCTAAGCTCCAGGGAAATAGTGCGAAAGTTTTACAAGTAAAAATTCAAAGAAACATTTATGATCTAATACACTCTCTCCACCTTGAGCACTAAACATATATCCACCAGCTTTACTCTGCAAAATTGTAGCTCTTTCTGCCCATGGTTCTTGTCCCTGTGCTACTTAAATAAATTTACTAATTTGCACCATACAATGTCTCCAGAATTCCTGCTTGGCCATTGGGCTGATAACAGCTCTGAGTCAGTTCAAATAAAAACAAGCACTGAAAATGACTGTTTTAGGAAAGTTTCAGACATGTCAACTGGTGACAATTATGTGGGAAGGAAGCTTTCAGAGAGCTTTCAGAGAGCTCCAAATTCATTCTTACCCCTTCAAGTGGCTTCGAAGTGTTGATTTCACAGCTACCCTACTTGTAGGTACCTTGCTTTTCAAAACAATTTTGAATTTGAAGAATGAGATGGCTATCAGACAAGTGAAAATGTCAAAAGCCTGCTACTCTAACACTCCTTTTAGATTGTTGCCAGCCTTTGCTAATTTCCAGAGATGTGAAAAAGTTGACTTTGATAATTTTTGCCATTATTCTCATCACTTCTATAGTGGTACAGATTTGTATGCTTCCTTACTTTGCCATTTCTGAAATGCTTCTTGCTTTCGTATACATTTTCAGTGAACACCTGTGAAAGATTGTATTTAATTTGTTAATTAAAAATGAAAATAGCAATGTGGTAAATTGGGTCCAAGAACATTTGAGGGTATTATATTTTTCATCAGAAAAGTTTCTTCTTTAAAAAAAGTATATTTGGATAAGATTTCTAAATATTGTTAGTATTCTAAAAGGAAATAAATCAAACAGGGTCATTGACTTTGGGATTATACATTTTTTGGCAAGTCAGTTTATAGGTTCACTTGTAATTTAACTGTTTCTGGGCTTTAAACAAATAAATAGCATGGTCAAACACATAGAGTCTTCTGGAGAAAAATAATGCATAAAGTAGCCTGATAAACATATATATTTTGGCCGGCCCTCCAAACACATTTCCTCCACCTCTTCCGCAGTTTTCTCATTCTACCAGAAATTAATTTTTCAGTCTTACTAATATATCTTTACTGGTTTTACACACACATTATGCAATCTAAATTCGTTTTAAAGGAAGCAATATATGCAGAAAATATTGTCATGCATAAAATGAGATTATGTTTTGCTTAATTAAAATTAAAATTCTTAATGTATCTTTGTAAGTAAAATCCATAACTCTGTAATGTACATTAACATTTTTTCATTATTTATAATTCACTTATAATGCCAATTTTATATAAACAGTTTCTTAAGACAAGAGTAATTCTCAATATATGTCACTAAGTGATTTAAGTAAGTACTGATGAACTAAAATCACTGTGAAATGCTCTGCATTTCTATTTTTCATGAAATCTGTAGTAAAAAAGTGAACTTTATTATTTTAAACAGTCTGACTTAAATGTAAAAAATTAATACTTGCAAAAATTTTGTTAAATCTAGTATTAAATGACAATTTGTATTTTAAGGTAATAACTAGAATATAATCATTTTTGCATTAAAATTTCAAGTTATGGGGCACCTGGACGGCTCAGTCAGTTAAGCATCCAACTTCGGCTCAGGTCATGATCTCATGGTTCGTAAATTCGAGCCCCATCCTGAGCTCTGTGCTGACAGCTCAGAGCCTGCCTGGAGTCTGCTTCGGATTCTGCGTCTCCCTCTCTCTCTGCTCCTCCCCAGCTCATACTCCATGTCTCTCTTTCTCTCTCTCTCAAAAATAAATAAACATTAAAATAATTATTCAAGTTATACAATGTATTGCAAAAAGAAAAGATTACTTTAGATAGAAATAATAATTTAAAAATAAGCTAGTAATAATTGAGACAAAGATATTTTCTTTCTCTTTTTTCCCAAAAGGATAATTTTGTTTTATTCTCCCTATACAGATGTAACTGCATCTTCATGCAGGTATGGTCCTGTATACTAATTAGTTGCCCCAAGGTCTCTGCCAGACTTTTGACTCTATCTCTAGAGCTGTCGGATGAATTAACAACTGGGATTACATTTTACATATAAAAGAATGTAACCTACTTTTAAAAACTTTATGCATTATGGTATTCAAACGGACTACTTTTAAAATAACTTGTAGAAATGTCATCAACTGAAGCAATATTTAGTGAACTACTGTTTAAAGGTTTAGACAATAAGCACACTGATACGCATTTTGTTATCATAAAGACAGTCAAAAGCCTGCTGCTCTAACGCTCCTTTTAGATTGTTGAAGGGCTTTGCTAATTTCCAGAGATGTGAAAAAGTTGACTTTGATCATTTTGGTGAATGTGTACATTTTTTTCTGTCTATCTTTAAATATATCTGAGATTACATAGTATGCTTTACGTTGGTGAATTAGAAAATATAGATATTTCGGAGAATTTCCCAGAACACCATTATGAAGCGACACATCCGTTGAATGGAATCAGTCTCATGTGAATCTTTTCCCTGCCCCAGGATGTTATTAATCTAAACTCCAAACATAATTTAAGACATTAAATGTAATATTACATAGCATTGGTATGTTAATGTACCCTCAGTATGTATTTATATTATCTACAACAAAATATGATTGTGAAACTTCAAAAAAATTAAAGCTTTAGGATTTCTTTTTTTTTTTTAATTTTTTTTTTAATGTTTATTTATTTTTGAGACAGAGAGAGACAGAGCATGAACAGGGGAGGGGCAGAGAGAGAGGGAGACACAGAATCTGAAACAGGCTCCAGGCTCTGAGCTGTCAGCACAAAGCCCGACGCGGGGCTCGAACTCACGGACCGTGAGATCATGACCTGAGCTGAAGTCGGACGCTTAACCGACCAAGCCACCCAGGCGCCCCTAGGATTTCTTATATTTAAAAAATGCACTCTAAATTTATTTGAGTGCATAAATTGGCCCAGAGTGGAGAACTGGTAATTCTTTGTAAAAATAAATTTAGTGAAAATAAATGTATTATGGAGGAAAAAGCAGGTTTGTATTGCATATTAGACACCACAGTCTATTCAATACAAAGAATTGCTGTGGCAAAAATAGTATTGGAGAAAAAATAGAGCAATAAAAATCACCTGGGAATAAACCATATGACATTGAATTAGAGTTGGATTCATTACTATGAACTTATGTTTAGATATATGTGCATATGTAGGTTGGTATGTGTATATGCTGGTATATTTATAATTATGTATTATAGGTAATATACTTATATCATATTATATAGAGGGTCTGGAAGCAGTGAGATACCAGTAGCAACAATCATTTCCTGTAACAGGATCTTGTTTTTGAAATTCCAATCTCTAATAAAAATACTATCCTCTGATCTCCAAGGATCCCTGAAAAGTGACTTATTATAAAGCTAAGGCTGGATAAATACAAAATGAGCCTGGAGCTCTTATACTGCTAGAAATAAATTGTCTCACCCCCCCACCCCCAAATAGTAGGGGTTAATTAAAAAAAAAGACGTAACAGGAACCAACCTGAAACAGTTTTCAATGTGAATATCTGGAACAATTTTATAAACAAAATCAATCTCTTAATATTGGATTATAAGAGAGAAAGAATAAAATAAATATCTATGAGCTCATAGTAATATAAATAAGGGATTGAAAAATAAATAAATGCTAAAGATAATTTACACAGGTATCACCCCATGTTGGAATCCATTCCCTTGAGTATGGATTGGGCTTACTGACTTGGTCTGAAAGAGTATTGTGAAGAAATGAGAATGAAGAATCTCTACTGTGGACAAACCTGGTGGATGCTGCCTTGATGATTAATAATTGAAGTGATAAGTCATGATGATAGTATGTATCCCTTGAATTGATATAAAGAGAAAATCACTTTTTTTTTTGGTATTCTTTCCCAAATTCCATACCTTGGTATAATCATGAGGACAATATCAACAAAACTCAAATAGAGACACAGCCCACAAATGTCTGAGAGATACTTCTTAAAACTTTCAAGGCCATGAAAGGCAATGGAAAAGTATTACAGGCCAGAGTAGACTAAGAAGGCATCATGATGAAATACACTGTAGCATACTAGAATAGATCCTGGAACAGAAAAGGACACTAATAAGAAAACAAGTGAAATCTGAATAAAGTTTAGAATTTAGTTAATACTGGTGTGTCCTTTTTTGAACAACATCAGTAACAAGAACAAAGTCTCTTGCAACAATATAGGTGACTGTTGATAAAAACTATGAATAGGGTGTTGGATATAAGAAAGAAAGGAATGCAAGAGACATAACAAAGGGCAAATGATCAAGCTTGAATTTGTTATAATATAGGTACAAAATATAAGAGTTAAAAATTATAGCGAAGAATCTTGGAGAAATTTCAATACTTTAAATAGAATTAGAAAGAATATCCGTGGACCGAAAAGTTGAGAGGTGAGTTAATTATACATTTTCCAGATCCATAGAATGTACAACACCAAAAGTGAAAATTCATGGAAACTATGAACTTTGGGTGGTAGCGATGTGTCAGTGGAGGATCGTCGATTGCAACACATGTAGCACTTTCGTGGGGTATATTAATGATGGGGGAGACTATGCTGGAGGCAGAGGGTATATGGGAGGTCTCCATACCTTCTGCTCAAATTTGCTGTGAACCTATAACTGCTCTAAAATGTAAAGCCTATTGAAAAAAACTCAAAAAACAAAGAGTGTTTTGACACTACTGCTACTGGTGATATGCTAGTGGAATTCTCATGATGAGCTTCTCTTCACAAATAAGAAGGAAATTTTTCACTAGAGAAAATGTGTGTCTCTTCCATTTTCCAGGTGGAACACTAAAAGATGGCTACCATTGGCTTAAACATTTTATGAAAATGAGGTAGGAAGCATGAGGAAAATTTAGGACACATTTTCAGGCTATGTAACCAATTCAGCAGCTGCCTAACTCCAAAATTATTGTAATATTTCAGCAACTGATAGTTGGATTTTTTTATCTTCAGCCAAATTTGTTCTGTTTTAGAAGATGTTCAACCATGGAAGAGAAGGAATGACTAAGTCACCTGAAAAAAAGGAGAGATACATACAACAGGAAAATAATTACAAGATAGAAAATGTATTTTAGGGGCGCCTGGGTGGCGCAGTCGGTTAAGCGTCCGACTTCAGCCAGGTCACGATCTCGCGGTCCGTGAGTTCGAGCCCCGCGTCAGGCTCTGGGCTGATGGCTCGGAGCCTGGAGCCTGCTTCCGATTCTGTGTCTCCCTCTCTCTCTGCACCTCCCCCGTTCATGCTCTGTCTCTCTCTGTCCCAAAAATAAATAAAAAACGTTGGAAAAAAAAATTAAAAAAAAAAAAAAAAAAGAAAATGTATTTTATGGTGGTTAAGTGAAAAAATCTCATCCAATTGAGTTATTTTTGTGTTGGTGCCACTTCATAAACAAGAATATTATTCTGAGTAATCAATGTTGCTCACAGTGAAATTGAATAAATCATACATGATTGCTATTAATTTGTCTTAAGTTATACTGAATTTTTTCCTCCTAATTTTGACAATTTAGAAAGATTTTCATATGGCATAAAAGCCAATTGTCTTTAAATTTGCCTTAAAAATTATATATCAAAAGCTAAAATAGGAAAACACTAAAAATATGCTTTAATAAATATTTGTACAAAAGGGTAAAGTAAAAATAGTAAAATTTCTGAGTACTTCAAAATTTCCATAAAAAAATATCTTGAACACTCCATTCTAGCTTAGGCTTCGGAATGAAGGATCATCACAATATTAATAGAATATTAATAGAAAACAATAAATGAAAACTAAAAGGCAAGGCAAAAAGCCAATGACTTGCAGAGGTAGTTGTAAGTTCATGAAGTTCCTGCTATAAATTTTAATTGTTCCTCTAATAAAAGTATAATGTACACATTCATCATCATATCACTATGCCAACTTTTAGGTATTGGGTAAAAGCAGGATCATGTACTTGGGCACCTGAAAAATATCAAAGATAACTACCCCTCCTCCAATTTCCTTGTTCTTCAAGTCAGATAAAAGGAAAATATTCAAGATTTTAATATGTCATGAAAACACGTCTGCTAGTCAATTACATGCATACATACAATTAACAAGAGCATTATAAGGGCTGGAAATTTTAAGCTCCTTTCTGTACAAGTGACTCAACTCTGACTACCCCTGTAGTGTTACATTCCCGGTAAAGAGAAGGATTTTAATTCGATTGATCAAAAATCAGTGATTGTACCACAGTGAGTACTGGGCATTCCTTATTTTACCTTAATAGGAGTGAAACAGAAAATGGCTATTTAGAAAGTTCTAAATCAAACTTATACTGAAACTTTGTGTGTTTAATTGCATTCTGTTGTAAAGAGTAGTTGACTCTAACATATATGGGTCTTTGAGTCAATTACTTTTATAATGCCACCTAAATCTTTTTTTAGCACATAACTTTAGTTTTCAATCATTTCGAAAGCTCTCAGAAAAACAATTTACGATAAATGTAATAAATTATAGGATAGAAATTTTCAATGTCAAGGTATGCTATTATTTTAGTACTGTAGTAATACACTTTTAATCATAAATAACCTTTTTTCTGTGTAGAAATCATGCATTTCTCATAAAGTTAGTTATCTTTATAACTCACATAATTACAGTGTCTTTATGTCCACATGCTTTGTACAGAATTTGATGTTACTTTGGGGTGAATAAAATTGCACCGTTAAAATACAGAGCAGTAGAAAATGATTATACAACTAATCTTGGCTTTTGTTGTTAAATGTTTAAGTGCCTCATTCAATTCTGAGCTTCCTGCAAGCCAAGGACAAAATGAAATATAGAGAATGTATGCATCTAGTTTTCTGAAAATTATAGCAACATTATTTTTTTAAGAGATAACACTGAGCAATATATGTATGTGTGTTCCATACATTCCAACAAAACTAAATACAATTGATTGGGTTTTCAAAATGGGTAGTATAAAATATGCAGAAACATCCAATTTAAGAGTCTTTCTTAGACTTTACAGAAAGAGGCAAAGCATGTTATTAAAAAAGATAGTCGTTACTTGTTAGGTATCAATACTGACATTTGTGAATATAATCTTCATAATGTTAGGAAAAAAGATAGTAATAATAAAAGAAATTGGTGATTAATATTTTACACTATGGCTGTGTCTAGAGTTATTGATAAGATTTGATTTTAAACACTACACATTTATTTTATGATGACAGCATTAAATGTGGCAGCAGAATGTTTGAGCCTACTTACCATTCCACTTGAACATGGATCTGTGAAAAAGCTGTAGCAGCAATGTTAATCAAGGCATAAAGGTAGGAATACCATTCCATAATTCACGAGGATAGAGACAAGAAATGGTGGACCCAGTGTTAATATGTGGCTGCACTCATCTGGATTGCAGTCAGTTTAATTTTAGCAGAAGCTGAGTAGATCATTTATCAGGATTGAATATATTACTGTAATTCATTGCAGTGATTGTAGGGAAACAGCAGTAGTATAGATGTGGGGCTGTAACTCATAATGACACAACCTGCCTGGTGGCTTTCTATAGTGCTATTTTCAGCTAGAACAGACTTTATCTCAGAAATTTTAGTATACTATTGACTTATTCAAAAAATAAGGTCAGATAAATAAAGCATCATCTTCCAGAACACATTGAGAAAGATTAAGTCTTTCAACTCATTTCAAAATAAAAGAAGCTCTTGTGAAGCAAATAATTAGGCAATGATTATGATCTCAGATCCTCCCCGTTCTTCTAAAACCATTATGTTTTCCATCCCAAGATTAAAAATCTCTTGCCTCATGTATCCCTTGATATTTTTACAGGTTCTCCAAGAATTTAAATATTTGATCCAGGTGTGTCCATAATACTTAGTATTGAAATCCTAAACCCTGAATTACTTTCTTTCCCTGCATAACATCCTGCCCCTCCTATCAGTTAAGTGGAAGTGACACAAAGCTATACAATGTGTTTTTCTTCCTAACCTTATTTGCTTAAAATATTAAGACAATGATATGATTCTAAATTATGTAAGCTCATTTAATGTTTATTTATTTATTTTGAGAGAGAGAGAGAGATAAAGAGTGAAATGGGAGGGGCAGAGAGAGAGGGAGAGAGAGAGTCCCAAGCAGGCTCCACATCGTCAGCATGGGGCTGATGCAGGGCTCAAACTCACCAGGCTCAAACTCACCAACCACGAGACCATGACCTGAGCTGAAATCAAGCATCAGAAGCTTAACTGACTGAGCCATCCAGGCGCACCTTGGAAACTCTTTAGTGCTTCTAAATAACCTGAAGGGCATGATTTTTTTAATCACCTTGGTAATCAAATAAATAATAAATACAGGTATTTTGCTAGGTTTTACCTATTATTTTTTTTTTATATTCTGATGTATACACTTATAAAAAGCCTTATCGAGAAGTTCCCCTTTGCAACAATTTTAAAAATAAGTTTAAAATTTTATGAGGGGCACCCGGGTGGCTCAGTGAGTTGAGATTCTGACTTCAGCTCAGGTCTAGATCTCACGGTCGTGAGTTCAAGCCCCCTATGGGGCTTGCTGCTGTCAGCGTGTCAGTTCAAAGCCCACTTTCGGATCCTCTGTCCCTCTCTCTCTGCCCCTCTTCTTCTCAGTTGGTCTCTCAAAAAAAAATTGTATTTGAACACCTAATATAAAAATTTACCATACATTTTTAAGTATCCAGTTCAGTGCCATTAAGTGCATTCACATTGTTGTGCAACTGCAAACACATTTGAAATGATTAATCAATTTTAAATCCATCTTATTTTGTCTGACCTTTTAACCATTATCTTACATAGAAATCCATCACCTTTCCTTTGTCTCACTAATCTGGGTCCCTATCTGGCTTTATTTGGATATTTATAACAGGTTTCTTGCCCTTTCCCCTGACCAGCTTCACTACTTTTCCGGTATTGCTATCAACAGATACAAAAAAGGCAAATCCAAACATGTAATAATTCTATTTTAAACACTTCATCAAGAGATTTGCTCTGTAAAACCTGAAATTTACTTCTGAATTCTCAACTCCTGAATGAATTATTTATTGCCCTGTCTGTCCCTCCCTCACTCACATCTCACTTTTCACCACACTGATCTACCCGAGTGCCTTCCTGCATTAGTAACCCTTGTGTGCAGGCTGCTCATTCTGCTAAAGGGTCATTTACCCTCATTAAACCTCTGCCAATCCTTAAATGCTTCAATTTTACCTTTGTTTTTGACTACTTCTCCAAATTAAACCTCCTCCAACTCAAATGCAAATTTAGGTTATACACACACAGACCAGTGTATCTGCCATGCAGTGTATTTTCAATTTCACACATCTGCATCTATCCTCCTAACTAAACTCAATTTATTTCATTTTTACCTGTTTATGTATTTACTCATAATTCTTTCATTCTTTGTCATAACTTTTTATAAAGTTATGAAGATAATGTTGCAGGAACCAAGCTAAAAACCATGCCCTTTGCTTTCAAGAAGTTGCAAGTTCATCGTTGCATACATGCGCATCTAGAGTATGACATATATGAATCCCAAGTGAATATGAGTTGAATGAATACATGAATGAATAATTTTAGTCTTCCACATATCTACTTTTGTTGATGTCAGCAAACTTCCATCTTAGCTGAGATACTTGCATGCTTTCAAGTATTAAATAATTATGTGGCCTAGTTTTCTAAGTATCTATATAGATAGAACATAATGAATATATAATTAATTAATTATATAATTAATGCATAGACTCTACATAGATATAAGTACTCATATATAACTTATTATATTTAATACAATTTAAATGAATTAATATTTTCACAAATAATAAATAATACTTGCAAATTACATATATTACATCAATTTTCTGGTTATTCTTTGCATAAAATATTTTTCAACTAGACTAATAAATTAGCATAATAAGGGGACTCAGACTTGAAAGGATGACAAAAATATCAATTTTGAGATTTTATCTATATGTGCTGAAAATATTTAATTTATAAACTCAAACTGTACATAAATCTTCAGAAAGAAATGATGAGCATGTAAATGGAAACTGGAGAAAGTGCAATCTTTGTTATTCTGTAGCAGGACGCTTAGAAAAATTTTGTCCCGCGCTTATATGAAAAGCAGAACCTGCAAATGATAAATTTTAGATATTTAGCTGAGGGAAGTATTGAAGAATCCTAGATTCTTCTGGCTTTGGTGGAGAATCTGGCTCTTCTGAAATTGAAAAAAATGCGAGCACACAATTTAACTAAGATTCAGAGTTGGAATAAGAAATAGAAGAAGCATATGATACAGATTGAAAATTACATTGCTTAGCAGTTGCATGGAGGCATCATCAAAAAGGAGGAGATTTCATAGGTCAACTTGGTTAGCTATGTAGTGTCAGTTGTTTGGTAAAACCAAGTCTAGATGTTGCTATAAAAATGTTTTTTAGATGTGACTGATATTTAAATGTATATATTTTGAGTTAGGCAGATTATTTTCCATAATGTTGGTGGGGCTCATTTAATAAGTTGAAGCCCCAAAAGGGAAAAATTTGGACTCAAGACTGAAACATTAAAACTCTGCCTGAAATTTCCAAGGAGAATTTCTGAGGCTAGATAGTCTTGAATGGGTAAACTTTGGATCCAACACTGTAATGTCAACTTTTACCTGAATATTCAGCCTGCTGGCTTACTCTAAAAATTTTAGACTTGCCAGTATTCATAATCACATGAGCCAATTCTTAAAAAATCTGTGTGTGTGTGTGTGTGTGTACATATGTGTATATATATAAATTTAATATAATTTATCTAGATGTATATATATATATATATCTGTTTCTCTGGATAACACTGACTAATATAGACTAAATTTACAAAATATAGTAAATGAATTACATTTTTAATGCTTATTTATTTACTTTGAAAGAGAGAGAGGGAGAGAGAGGGAATCCCAAGCAGGCTGTGCACTGTCAGCACAGAGGCCGATGTAGGGCTTGAACCCATGAATCATGAGATCATGACCTGAGCTGAAACCAAGAGTGGATGCTTAACAGACTGAGCCACCAGGCACCCCGGAATTACATTTTTTACAAAAATATTTCATCTAAAGAAAATGTCATTCTGAAAGGACGTGTCCTTAAACTTCCACTGGTTGAAATGTAATGGCTGATTTCCATAAACATTCAAAATCTGTTACAAATTTTATCAATATGTAATGACCCAATATACAGATCCTATTCTGCTTGTCTTCCACGTAATAAATACTACTGAATTTCAAATCAGTGAAATTCTATAAGTATGGATGTGTAGTGAACTTAAATGGAAGGATAAAATGAATGATATAGTGAGATTGGAGGGTTTATAGAAAAACTATAAAGTAGTACTGAATGAGAAAAGAGAAATGAGTTAAATATAAAATATAAATTAAATATAAAAGTGATAAATAATAATCGATGGTAAATTGAAATGAAAAAAAAATGCTGAAATTTACTAACAGGAATGGAGGGAACTGTAGATTTAAGGAAGTGACTTCCCATTAATTATTCCTTCAGAAATTACTGCTGGGTGATCAGCAAGGATAGTTTGAATTCTTGCCTATGAATGAAAAAAGCTACTAAATAAAACTTATCTTGTATATTATTAAAATGTACAACAAAGAAAGGAAAGTGACTTCAATTTAGTGTCTATCGTATGCCTAAAATGTATTATTTAAAAACAAATACTGTGGAGCAGTTATGTAGATGTAGAAAATAATCAGTGCCTTGAAAGAAAATTATTAGTTTCCATAAAAAATATATAATATTAAGTTCTTAAGTGAAATCACGCATAGAACAATGAAGATACTCTAAATCTGCCACTTATTAATTTATCACTCTCAAATCTGATCATGTACAAATTAATGCTTATAATACTTTTTAAATTTTTTTAACATTTATTTATTTTTTAAAGACAAAGAGCACAAGACGGGGAGGGCAGAGAGAGAGGGAGACACAGAATCTGAAGCAGGCTCCAGGCTCTGAGCTGTCAGTACAGAGCCCGATGTGGGCTTGAATCCACAGGCTGCTAGACCATGACCTGAGCCAAAGTCGGACACAACTGACTGAGCCACTCAGGCGCCCCACAAATTAATGCTTTTAATTGCTTCCATACCCAGTTGAATTTAAAATATGCTTTAACAAATTTATTAATCTTCTGAGACCAACTACAGTTTTTTATTGCCTTTACTTCTCAGATAAATTTATCTCTTTGCTCTGAAATAAACAAATAGCCTACAACAGAAAGGGGACTTTTACACTGATATAGTTATGGTATAAATTAATAATGATGAATCATCACACTAGTAGTTATTATTATTTTTTAACACCTGAAACTGAAGTGTTAACAAGTGGAACAGAACTGATAAACTTGAGGAAAGAAAGGCCCTCAAATATAGTCTGCCCCTCGTAGGTAGGTGTGGGCTACTGATATTTTCAAATCACCAAGAATACAGGTAGTTACCAAAAGAGAATCTAAATGGTTACTAAATTTCCTTACTTGATTTAAAAAAAAAGACAGAGAAAGACCAAGTGCTCTAAGTAAAAATTCCCAGGAAAATATATCCTGCGATAACAAGTCTAGTGGGTAATGGTAGAGGAAGAATCTAGTTATCCATAAAATAAAATTTTTAGAAATGTCAAAGCATTCACATTATTAAATATTTCAAAATTTTGCATATCAGCTCCAATACTCTAGAGCCAAAATCTGCAATAAGACAGACCATATACATTTAAGACTTTTAAAGTAAAGATAATGTGTAAAGTTGGTATAGCTAGAAATCTCCTTTTATGGGAGTGGGCATCACCCATGCTTCTCCAAAAATACAACTTTAGGTGGAATAGTAATATTCCTGGACTATGGTAAACATTTTTCTCTGGCAAATTTAAAGCAATAGCTCATCCAATTCATATTTTCCATCTATAGCTATTCTTAAAATATCAAGTCACACTTTTCCTTTTGAGTTGAAACTTGTTAAAAATCAAATCAGAGGACCCAAATCTCTAAGTAAATATACCACCTTCTAAGTTCATATGGATATCAGGTTCCAGGGCAGCCTAATTCTTGTTGGGCACATTAAGAGGTGTCCACTTTACAAAGGCTGCTCTCCAGCAACCACCTTTGTCCCACACCAGTCAGCAAGGGAGAGATGAAGAGATAGATACCTGACCACAGGGAGAAAGGTGCTGAGTGGCCAAAAAACTTGTTAGGTTAGGTTTATAAGGTAACAGGTGTTTTCCACCTAGATTCTGGTGGCATTTCGCTAGAGAAATCGAGTCCCTAAGCCCTCAGAAAGCATAATGCTTCTGAGATGTGGAGAAAATAGACAACTGAGAGACTGCAGGCTGTCTTCTCAAGCCTCCTCATGTCCTGTGTAGAAAATGGATGTCTTCGAATGTAGTAAAAGATTAAGAAACTTTGCTATTAACTTCCCTCTTCAGGAAGTCTTCCTGCTCAGAAAGGGATAGAGATTGTCTGTGGCAGGAGGTGATTGGACCTAGAAAAGGTGGAGCAGGAGAGTGTAATAAAAATGAGCAAAATGATGGTCACAGGGGTGCTAAATATCCCCCAAGGGAGGCAGCATTTGTGTTTCCCAAGACTCAGGTCATTGTAGTCAGTAGAGAAATAGCCACAACTACTAGACAACAGATTATTAGTTAGACTATTAGCAACATCTGCAAGACCTTAGTTGTTTTTTTTTTTTTTTTCCCATCTCTTCTCTTAGTGCTACCATTTTAAAAATGGTCAATTTTTAAAGAGCCAGACCATATAGCCCCATCTTTTTCTCTGCCTCCTTGTCACAACTTGACTGTTTACTAGGCCAGGGGAAAAATGAGTTTTGAAGGAGATATAAAATTTAAAAAAAATGTAAAGGGAAATAAATATATACCAATGGCATGAAGTAACTGAAAAAATATGGAATCTGGATAAAAAAGGTGGCTAACAGAACCACTATCCAGTGGTGAGGTAAACATGTGCAGCATGCCATGCTTGAGGGACAGTTTTTGAAACATAAATAAAGTGACTCTTTTCTTATGTATACTGTCAAAGTTGAGATGTCTCAATAACATTATATGAATGGGGATGCCTGGGTGGCTCTAGTCTGTTGAGCATCCAACTCTTGATTTCGGCTCCAGTCATGATTCCAGGTTCATGGGATTGAGCCCCACATCAGGCTGTATGCTGAGCATGGAATCAGCTTAAGATTCTCTCTCTTAGCCCTTCTTCCCTGCTCACATTCTCTCTGTCTATAAAAATAATATGCATATACATGCATATATATATATATATATATATATATATATATGCATGTATATAGTAGTGGTGCTATGTATAGTCTTTAGTATGTTTTGTTATGCTGCATTCTAACCAGTTTAAGGAGCCATTAGGCTTGATTTTTAATTCTAACCTAAAGACAATGTAAATAAAAAAAATAACCACTAATTTATGCAACATTATTTTTGTGACAATCATAAAAGCTTTATTTTTAAAACCTCTAATTATTCAGGTGAATAATGCAAATCAGTAAACCTTTTACTAATTTATAACACTATTCTTAAAGCATAGAGATAATGTGTTTGGGCAGAGGGGTGGGGGAATTTACTTTTCATCTGGTGTTTTGGCCTTTCAAATTCATAGTAACTGTGTCACAAATTAATGAGTCATCAGCCAAGTGTTTCTGTACCTCCCATGTAATTGAATGATTCAGAAAATTCTCAGGGATCTTAGCATGATTCATTATTTCACTTTTAACCTTCTTGGATTTAAATATGGAGCTGAAGATAGCCATTTCTATTTTATTTCTAGATTTATTACCATAATAATCAGTATATAGGCAATTATATGCCTTGCCATCCATTCTCTGCAAATAACAGTTTTCATAACTTACAAAAACATTACAATGGTTTCTTCCATAATTATTTATGCTTAAATGACTTCTTTGATAAAAGATATGAGCTTAAATTAATCATAAACTAGATTCCCCTTACTCTTTTTCAGTACTTCTGATGATACAGAGTTTAGAGAGTTTGATGAGAGGGATTTTAGCCTAATTTTAAAGTGAGAAATTATGGAATCTAAATAAAAATGTGATCTCTGAAATACCAACATTTGAATGAAGTATTTTGGCTTCATTCCTCTCTTGAGATCCTAGGACTAAACACACTGTATGTTTACATTGGAGAGTACAATGCTTAAATATGACATTTTGCTTTTCCCAGATATTTTGTCATTTTCATTTATATCACAGGATATAAGCAAAGATTTTGAAATGCTGTTAATAACATTTTTTAAAACCTGTCATTGCTCTCAAGCACTATCATAAATAATCACATACATATTTCACATTTAGATTAGGAACATTTTTATAATCTTGGAGAACTTACTATTATTTGTGTATATCACCAGGGAATTGTAAAAGTTCCATGTGAATCTAGAAAATGAAGATTGGTATGTATAACTCAAGTTAGCATCATTGTATATTTATAGTTTCATTTTTATAATTCCCATAAATAATTGACTTTATATGGAAACAGTGAATATTGATGGGTATAATTCATCTCCTCACTTGAGCAGATTATTATTTTTGAAAGATTGTGGAATGCAGTATTCTCTTTGCTTTCAGCCAATGGTAATAAAAGACATAGTTAGATACCATTCGTTATTGCAAATGCACTACCTATAGATTAGACTTGCAAAATTATAGTCTTACACTTTTTAGTCTCCTCTCTGACATAATCAATATCCTGCATACATCAATGAGAACCAGCCAGTATGTAGTTTAAATACAGGATCCAAACTGCCGTGACATCTGCTGGATAGTTCTTACAGAAATATGTCCCAAATAGACTCAGAAACAGATTGAGCATAACTACTCTTAAGATAGGCATATGACTAACTAAATGAAAATATCCTGCTTTCTCTTCCCTTTGAAAACTGATATTATTAGGGAAGAACTAGAAGACTTTAGAAGAAGAGCTCAAAATTCATTCAAAAGAAAGGCAAGCAATACTAGTATCAAAACTAAAATTATTTACACAATTTTATTAACTGGAGATCAAGAGTGGTAATGTGGGTTTCTCTGTAATGATTTGAGGATTGTCTTTGTTGCAAAACTTATTATATTAGTTAGAAAAATAAAGCCAGAATGAAAATAAATATATACCAGATGTACAAGCAAAGTTAGATGTTTTATTTTAGTAAATATTTGTTCAGAGTAAGAAAAAGTATGTTAATATTCACTTTCCGATCCAGTAACCCAAATAAGTTCATATTTATACATATCTATATTTATTTTTCTTTTTTCTGACTAATGCTTCCTTTTATGACTCAAATGTTTAACTTTTAGTAATTGTGCTAATATTATTCAGGATAAATGGCTCAACAGTTTATAATTTTAGTTATTTAAAAAAAATTTTTTTTTAACGTTTATTTATTTTTGAGACAGAGAGAGACAGAGCATGAATGGGGGAGGGGCAGAGAGAGAGGGAGACACAGAATCTGAAGCAGGCTCCAGGCTCTGAGCCATCAGCCCAGAGCCCGACGCGGGGCTCGAACTCACGGACCGTGAGATCATGACCTGAGCTGAAGTCGGACGCCCAACTGACTGAGCCACCCAGGCGCCCCTAATTTTAGTTATTTTTAATCATTATACAAATATTGAATACATTTATATTTTGAAGTGAGTCTAATACTGTTATAATTTTGTGCTTATTATAAATCAAATTGGAGTAATCTATTTATGCATAATTAAGGGATATGTTAGGAAAATGGTCACAATATACGTATGGTATTAATTTTTACTTAATATTATAAGTCATTTGAGTATATGTATTGTATCATAACTCTTCTAAAATAGTGCTTTTTATGTAACCTTAAGAATAATTGCTTAAAATGAAGGAAAATGTCCTTAAGACAAATTGAAATTTGAATTTAAAGTTAAATTGTCTTATATAGTCAATGATTTTACTCTTTGGAATTTCTTAACCTTATAATTCAAAGTTGTATGTCTTCGGACATGCTAAAATGTATCTATAGAATGAGCATATCACTTAACAACAATTTATTTCACACCTATTGTATTGATTTTGTATTGTATCTGCAACAAATTACAAGAAATGTGGTGTCTTGAAACAACACCGATTTATTACCTAAAAGTTTAGGAAGTCGGGTGCCTGAAAAAATGGATTTTGCTAGGCTTAAATCAAGGAGTGGGCAGATTATATTTCTGGAGTCTCTGAACAGAATCCATGCCTTGCCTTTGTTTTCAGAGGGTGGTCCCCTTCCAGCAGTAGCAAATGATCCCTGCTTTCATTTTCAAATCTTCTTTTCTAACTCTAATTAACTATCTCTCTCTCAAAAGGGCTCTTGTGATTACATTTGGTCTATCCACACATTCCAGAATAATCAGTCATTCCATCTCAAGATCTTAAATTCAATCAAATCTGCATACTCCCCTTTGCCTGTAAAGTAACACACCCAAAAATCCTGGTGATTAAGATGTGGATATTTCTGCAAGAGTCATCATGCTGCCTACCCCACCTACTATAAAAAATACTTGACATGTCATCAAAAACAGAATGAAGTGGTCTGTGTTTTCATGCAACTTGAAAACCAGAAAAGAATGCAAATATTGAAAATTTGTTTACAACTATAATGAGAGCAATGAAATAGAATTAATGGCTAAAACAAGGGGCAAAGGAAAGAAGACATTCCTTTAGGAGTTATATTTCAATGCAATATTACTTATGAGAGTAAGATACATGGGATAAATTTCCAAATGCAGGAAAAATTCAGGTTGTGCTTGTCCTTTATGTAATTTATTTTTTAATATATTTTATCTTCAGGGCTATTTATCATCTTGGAGATAATCTTTAGGATGTATAAATATTACCCTCATTGCAGAGTGGAGAATGGAGTAACAACAGGACAGAGATAATACTGTTAAAGCAGTTGTAGATAGTTGCATTAACTATAGTATGAACAAGCTTGTTATCAGTTAGATGATAGAGAAATAAAATTCTAGAAATGTTAGAAGTGGAAACAATATGAACTATCCATTTTAGGGATAGAGAGAGCAAAAATAGCACAAATATTATAAAGGAGCTGCTATGTATTATTAAAGGCCAGATGGTGTTGATAAACATGACCTTGTAGTTGCACTTCTTGCACAGCTTTCTTCAGTAGTATGTATCAATGTGGATTTAAGCACAAGGCAAGGCATTGCCACACAAATACACTAAAACATAATCTTGCAAGGAAATTTAAAATAGGTGCAAGAAATTAGTTGAAGTAAATAGATTATGTGAGCTTAGCCAAGTACAAGTGAAGACACAGGAGTTCTTATGGAGACACTAAAAGTAGGGAGGAAAGAGAATTAGTTTCAGTGAGACTCACAGTAGTTACATTGAGAGTAATGACCAAGAAATCAGAATCAACAGGAGGCTGTCCTTATAGAAGACAAGTCTTATCTTGTGAAAGTTGTAACTTGTCTCGTGAAAGTTAACAAGTCTTATCTTGTGAAACTTATCTTGTAAAAGGTATAAAATTGTCCAAGTTAATCATTCTATTATGAGGTCAAAGAATGGAATAGAAAAGAAGTCTAGAGATAAAAAAGGCATTAAATTGACAGAGTCAGATGGTTAAATGTTCAATGTCTGGTGGAGAAATATGTTGCCATTTCAGTCACTCCTACTGGTTCTAGCACATAATATAAAAGAAAAAGCTATTTTTTTTATTAAATTGTCTTTTCTTGATTACCCTTTCTTCATTCTCACTATGAATGCTCATTCAAGGCACCTAGGTGGGTGGCTCAGTCATTAAGCATCTGATGAGCCCAAGCCCCACTTTAGGTGAGCCCTGCTTCTCTCTCTTCCTCCCTCCATCTCCCCTTGCTCATTTGTACACATTTTTCTCTCTCTCTGAAAAAAAAAGAAAGAAAGAAAAGAAAAAGAAAAGAATTCTCATTCTAAATCTTTCCTTGTCCCTACTGAAAAACTTATTTTATAATTTAAAATATTTGCTTTTTCTCTTCCTTAGATTCCCCTCTTTTCCCTTAGTAGCTAGGTTAAGATATCTTTATTAAAGCATATTCAAGGAAGTAGATGACCTTTTAATAAGAAGTCTGAGATACAATTTGGCCTTTGGGTTTTTTCCTCCTCTTCTCTGATCTTTACCCATGGATTTTCTGACATATTCCTTATCTTTAGAAAAACAGAAAACTAAAATATGTGGGTAAGTGGAAACTGTACAAAAAAAAAGGGTTAGCAAGTCTCTCAGCTTTTGTAAAACTTATTGGGAATGCAGATGAGGAGAAAAACTCTTGTTTGGAGGATAGGATCATTGAAAAAGGTAGAAAAGTCATGGAGGTCAGTAAGAACAGGTAGTAAATCCCAGCAGACAGAATTAAGGAGCTTTAATGAATCAGGATGTGTAAAATTAAGTGGTGAATGATTTGTTAGCATAATAAAGATTATTGAATCTTGGAGGAAGATTTTCTTGCTGTTGTTGTTATTTTAGTCACAAAAATGTCACAGAGAACAAGGAACTGAGTGCTGTATGAAAGAATGGCTACAATCTATGGGTTCTTGTGTGGGACATTGTATCATGTACTATGATTATGGATAGGTATCTGCTAATTTATTTGGGATTTCACTAATTACAGGAGTTGAAAAGTGGAAGAATTCCCCATCATGATATACAAGTCCAAATTAAAAACTTTTCAACATCATTCAGAAAATTTTGGCTAGTATCTATTCAAATTAATATTAATTATTAATATATGAATATATACACACACACATATATATGTATATCTACATGTGTATATATATGTCGTTTTTAAAATTTCCACAATTACCTAAGGACTTATGAAGTAACACTTGACAACTTCATATAAAAATTTCCTCTATAGGAAATGCCTAATTAAATGAATGGAGAGCGATAAAAATTAACCAAACACATTTGAAAAACAAGTCCAACCATTAAGTCCTAATTTAGTAACTGCAAAGCATTATAAAAAATGATATGTTTCATTATAATGATATGAACTTAAGAGCACATTCAGTAACAATATTTACAGGTTGTCTTGTCCATAAATTCTAAGGATTATTACACAAAATACATACTGAATTCCTACAATTCAATCACAAAAAGCAATCTAATTAAAAAAAAAAAAAATGGGCAGAGGACTTGAACAGGCATTTTCCCAAACAAGACTTGCAGATGGTCAATAGGTACAGGAAAAGGTGCTTAACATTATTAATCATAAGGGAAATGCAAATATTTTTGGTTCCTCTATATTACGGTTGAGCTGCCTGCATGTTTAAAAACTAACAACCTGTGAGCCCAGGCAGGCAGAAATCCAAGCCAAGTTCTCAGAACACAAAATAAGAAAAACAAGAAGGCAATAGCTGTTTCCGGGAGAGAAAAATGATCAATAACCAATAAGAGGCAACGTGGAGATTTACCTTCCTCTCCCAGTCAGAGAGATTCAGGGGAGCTGACTCTGCTAAGAACTCCCACCCTCTGTCAGCCGCTGTCAGTTATCCTAGGATCCCATATATAGGCTCCTGAGAGAGTGGGATTTAGAGTGTGTAGCCCTACTATCTAACTGAATTTGGCAAGGTTTTCCATTCATTTTAAACTGTAGGTTTCTCCTGGCTGAGAACACTTTACTGGAGAATCCCTTCAAGTCTTATCAACCCTGGGAGGGGCTTTCTTTGAGGGTTGAGATGGGGATGTTCAAACTGATGTGGTAGGATTTGCATACAAACTTTAAGGACAATTTTTTTTTTTTCTTTTTTTTTTCCCAGTGTCTGAGTTTTTGCAAGGGAGACACTGATTTCTGGGCCAGTGTTGTGATGATGGATCCCTGGGAGGGTGAAGTGGGAGAGGCCCGGGTGTTTTAGGTTTCTGGTCCTGGAGATGTTACAATTGTAAGGTCACTACCTTGGTGGATTTTTGTTTATGGTCTGGTGGTATTTTTAGATAAAGAATTAGTAGAATGGGTCCTGAAGTAGAGTTGGATGGAGAGAAGCAATAGGAGTGATATCAGTCTTAGAGTCTTTTGTTTTAGGTACCTCTGTATATTTAATTTTTTATTAACCTTTTGCAATGAATCTCTCAATGAAGTTACTTTGGAATCTTGAAGTCTTTTGGAAGCTTCTGCATGCCAACTAAAATAGGTAGACCATTCTGTTTGTTTGACTTGGGAATCCTTGCTTTCAAGTGCGTTTTTTTTTTTTTTTTTTTTTTTTTTTAATGTTCATTTATTCTTAGAGAGAGACAAAGTGAAAGAGGGGGAAGGACAGAGAGAGAGGGAGACACAGAATGCGAAGCAGGCTCTGGGCTCTGTGTGTCAGCACGGAGCCGGATGCTGGGATCGAACCCACATGCTGCAAGATCATGACCTGAGCAGAAGTCCAAGGGTTAACCAACTGAGCCACCCAGGTGCCCCTCAAATGCACTTCTTAAATGAACAATCTTGTCTAGGTGGAACATTCCCCATAATGGCCATTGTATTTCTGGGTTACTTTACATTTTGCCATTTGTGTAGATATCTCCAGCTTCCAGGAACACAATTTTTAGACATAAAATAAACAGATGTGCCAGAGGGTGGAGTGCTCAATTCTTTGTAACCTGATCATCCCTGTTTCTTTAGTTAAGCCTTGGATATCCTGGAGCCAAATTAATACCCAAGAGGAATATACCACTGGGTTCAGAATCTGTTGGTGTTTTACAGTTTACCTCATTACGTAGAAATTGTCTTGAGGTTGGTGGATGACCTAGTGTCTATCTAAGCTGTTCTATGACCAACTTAATCTAGCTCAGGAGTCAGTTAGGTTGCAAGTGCTCTAACAACTTTTAAGTGTTTGAACCAAACCCACCTTTTTTTTTTTTTTTTTTTTGCTTTGGCTTCCTATATTCCCATTATAAAAAGATCTATAGTTCCTTTTACAAGGTTTCTTTATAGTGACAGACACCCTAATGTCTTTAGATAGTCTAACTTGCGCTTGCTTAGATTTTAATTTTGATGTTCAAAACAGTCTGAATTTTTGCCCTAATTTATTTCTCCGATTTCCCAGCAGTTTATGCTGTGGACTTAGGCCTCAAGGCTTTGTGAGTCCCCCACTAGCTGCCAATCTTTATGTGCACTGGAATTTCTTCTTGAGTCCCCCAACTAATGGCTGCCACCCATGCAGACCCCAATACAACTACAGAGACCTCCGTGAAACTGCAGAATCCTTCAGGGAACTTAAACTCTAGAACCTTTCTAGGGCCTCGGAACACTTCTGCTAAGCAACCCACAATCATTCCATGGCTGCAGAACCTTTTTGAGAGCATTCTGATCCAACCAAATAAAGTTTGGATCAGAGAACTGCATGCGAAGGACCAAAGCTCATATTTATGACCTACCCAGGCTTCCGTAGTGCAGAGAAGCCGCTTAAATTTAAAAGGGCTCTCGGCCCTGGCCCTGTGCGGGAGCTTTCTCTGTGCGCCTGGTCCTGCCGGCTTGGTAATAGCCGGATTGGGATCCCGTTCCTCGTCACCAAAAACTTAAGAAATGAATTTAAAGAAGACCGTTTATATGCTGAGAATTGCAAAATGAGGCAAAAGGCAGGAAGCTTTTATAGGGTAAAGAATGAAGAACGAGGAAAAAGAAAATACCTGACTGGCAGGGGCTACACAGCCAACCTTGTTTGGAGTGAGAAGAAACCAGGAAATATGTATGGGACCTAGCGTTGGTTTGGCGTTGGCGGATTTGTTTAACTAAATATACTGTGTTTCTGGTCAAGCGGAGCATTTACGGGAACCTGAAAGTTCAGTTTGCCGACATCACACCCTGGGCAGGAGCAGCTCCATCTTGGGCCTAGAAACTTCTTCCAACCCTGGTAAGTATCCTTTTTTTGAGAAAAAGTTTCCGTTGGGCACGTGTAGTCTCTCTCCATGGAGTCATGTTGGTGTCTCCTATGTGTATCTTACTCAGTTAGTGCTTCAGCCATTCCAGTCAGGACTTTGCCACGGAGCCAGGTCAATCCCTGGCCCCAAAGCCAGTTATTATGGTTATATTGGTGGAAAGGCGAATCTGAGATGGTAATAGTTACACATATTGAATGGATATTTGGCTCCATATCTCCCGACAGATGTTGATTTTCCTGGCGCTCTGTACCATTATTACTGTTATAGTTTTTGCATGTGAAGCATTACAGAAGTAGAAATACCATTGTTGGTAAGAAGAAATTCTAACTATAATTAGTCAATTTATTGGATGAGGAATTTAGAAGAGGATTGTCCCATGCATAATGTCCTGGTCATCTTTATCAGTTGATGTGAAATTAAATATAGGGGGGAGGACTTTCCACAAAACTTAGGTAACATGCGCAGTGATTCCATGTCCAGGATGGGACTTTAACTCTAGCGTTTACTTTCTACTTGTTACTGATGACATTGTACTATATTTAGGGTGTTTGCATCAAAATAAAGAGGAATAAAGCAGAATGAGGTTAACAGGGTACAGTGAGCTCTAGATCTAATGTATATACACATGTATGAGAAAAGTCTTGTTATTTGTATGAGGCAAAATTATTTTTGGCCAATCAGAAGTCTAATACGGTATTTGGCAGAGAAATTGCTTGAAATCAGGACATTAATGTTTGTGTAATGTTTGTACATCAAGTGAGAGAATAATCTAACCAGTAACAAAGAATGAGGAAAAAATATGTCAAATAAATAAAAACAAATATATATACATGTTTGTATACTTAAATCTATATTAAATATAGATTTTTTTTCTACATATACATACAGAAGTAAATATATGTGTGTGTTCGTATGTTTGCAATTATATGTATAAATGCATATTTAATTGAGCAGTATCATTTCTTCTAATTAATATAATTACTTCATTCAGGGGTTTCTAGTGTCTGCAAGACATTCTTAATTAGAAGTAATTATAAAATTATCATTTGGTTATGTATCATTGTATTTCTTATCTGTTTCTTTTTCTGTCTGTTCTGCCTACATCATTGCAGAGGTGTTAAATTAAAAACTGGTTTACGTCTCCATTTAATTTTTGCGGTAATTTTATTGTATATTTTTTTGAGTTTAAAAAGTACTTGAAAAACTTTTCGTCACTTGTAAGTACTAAAGATCACCTTCAAATTGACCCAAGAATAACTGGATCATCTCCTGAATGAGTCACTTCCCCTTACAGTGACTTCTGATAGTGATTTTGTCTAAGTATTCAAATTCACACTGCTTATATTTATATGGCTTCTTTCTGAGCAGAAAAAAAGCAAAGACTAGTCCTCTGAGTTGTTATTTGGTTCAGGTAACTTTATGTAGTATCATGGATTTTCTCTGACCCTAGGTCTTGGTATTCTACTGTGATACAGATGGTTAGGAGAAACTGGTAGGGTCCTTACAGTATTAACCAAGAGAAGTGTCTTGATCTGGAGAAGGGTCCTTCTGTTCTGTAATCTGAACAAAGTTACTTTGAATAACTGATGGCAGAGGTTGTTGGCTGTGTCTGGGAATTGTTTATAGAGTGAGTTATAAGAGCTTGATACAGGGGTTTAAATCATAATAGTACATACAAGTCATATGGGCTTTGCAATAGAATGAAACATTGCCAAAAAGGACAGGTGTTGCTATTTATCTTGATAGATTGGATGAGAGTAATGTAATGCTGCTTCCTAGCACAATTTTGTATGTTTTAGGATTTTTTGTTTATTTTTTTAAATTTATTGGATTGTTAATTTGTCTGGGGTCATTACGAGATCAATTGGTAAAGATGGAAATAGTGTAAGTGATTTCAATCTAGAAGACCAATAATACATCTTATAGATTTCTTAGGAAAATATGTCGGATTATAATTTTGATGGAAGAAGGAATAACCAGATTTTTAAAATCATGAGGTAATCCTTCAAAGGAGGAGGATGCTACACTGGTAGACCAGGGTGTCAAAAGATGACAGTCCCCAAACACAAAATATAACTGAGAATATTTACTGAAAAAATGACTTTAAAAAACTTTTGATCAGAAATAGAGTGTAGAAGGAGATAGTTTTTAAAAGCTGAATGATGTGGGGTGCCCAGGTGGCTCAGTCAGTTGAGCATTGACTCTTTCATTTCAGCTCACATCATGATCTCAGAGTTCTTGAATTCTAGCCCTGCATCTGACAGTGAGGAACCTGCTTGGGATTCTCTCTCTCCCCCTCTCTCTGTCCCCTGCCCCCAATAAACAAATAAACTTAAAAAAGCTGAATGACATATCATTGTTTAGAATACCAAGATCCTTGGCAAATTGAGAAGGGAAAGGAAAGGTAAAAAAAGGAAATCTATTTGGTATAGATTTGCTTGCCCCATTAAGTATCAAAAGCTCAATTTTGAGACCTACACCGGACAAAGATGAATCATTTGGATTTAGAGATGCAAGCACAACTAAAAATAAGTTGGATTCTGTAAGCTCTCCTAATATGTTTCCAGCAAGATCATTGCTGGATTTAGTACAGAATCCTGTATTAAGATTCTGAAGTGCTAAAATTTCCAGAGTCCTTCTTCTTGAAAGTAATGACATATTTTGGAATGATCTGAAAATTGGTTATCTTTATGAGTTTTTACCATTGTGCTTTTGTTAATTATTTGAGCCAGAATTCTGAATTTGAAAGGCTATTAATTTTGATTCTCCTATTTTGATAGGGAATTTTTCACATGTTTACTTACTTTTTAGATTCAACCATGAGTTCTACCTCCTAGATAAGGCAAAACTTTTAAAACACTCTTAAAGTTGGAGAGAAATAAAACAATTGAAATCATAGAGCCTAGAACAAGAATTTGCCACTTGCCAATATTTTAGTTGGTCATCAGCCTCTTAAAATTATTTTGTGGTAAGCAGAATAAGAGTGATCCTGTAACTTTCAGTGCTATAATAAAGAGAAGGGAAATCCTGGTACTTAGGGGATAGCATAAGATATTTCTACCTTTCCTAAGCTAAATATACCACAGGGCAGTGAAAAACTAAAATTTCCTTTCAAATTTAAGTTTGTACAATTATTTCCCATTTTATAAACCTAAAATGATTTATTATATTCACAAGATCTCTAAAGGGTATTTAGTCTTTTAAATATTGAGTTAATTAAATACCCTAAAAATATTAAAAAATACATTAACTCAATTCCATTTTAAGTTTTTCAGGTTTCTGACTTAATAAACAAAACCTCCTAAATACTGCTAATAAATACAATAAAATAATTTTACAAATAAGAGAAACCTTAATTCTTTTCACATATTTCAATATGTTGATGATAAACATTATAAGGTTTAAACTGATTCTACATCAATTATTCTATTACAAATTTCAAATTGCTTATAATACTTTTTTACCCCAAAAAAGCCAATTTCACGTACACATTATAAATTCATCAAATACAAAATATGCACAAAGTACATTTCAATTTTTTTTTTAATGTTTATTCATTTTTGAGAGAGAGAGAGAGAGCAGGGGAGGGACAGAGAGAGAGGGAGACACAGAATCCAAAGGACTCCAGACTCTGAGCTGTCAGCACAGGGCCCGACATGGGGCTTGAACTCCTGAACCGCAGGATCATGACCTGAGCGGAAGTCAGACATTTAATCAACTGAGCTACCCTGGCGCCCCTGCATACACTACTTTTAAAACAAAAATGTTATCGTTTATTACTTTAAAAACTTCCATTTCTTTAAACCTTTCGAATCTTCTGTTGTTGAATATTTTACTGTCAAAATTTTGACTGAGACATGGAGCTTTAGATATTCAGAGCCATTCTCCTCAATACCAACCAGGGAAGATATTAATTGCAGTATCTCTAGTAATTTAGAATCACCTTCTCAACTCCTTGCAAGCAAAAGATATAGGATACAGACTTCAGTGAAGCTTCCGTCAAACTGTTTAGTCTTGGATGTTGACTATATAATAACTGATCTTTTTATTTTGAACTTTATAGTTGTTAGTAGCTGACATTTCTAAATGCTTAGAATGTGCCAGTTCAGTGTTTGTTCTGTCTTGGTGACAACATTTGGTGACCAAAGAATGGCACTTTCTGATACTTTCCATTGGAGGCTAGAGGAAAGCTCTGGAAGTTAGTCATGAAACGGTGTATATAAATTTAATTTTGGCTACCTCTGACATCCTGGAGTCACAGAAGGAATATTATGAGTGCAAGATTCATACTAAGATTTCCACTAGACAGATTAATTCTGGATTTCATTTAATTTCTAGGAATATTAGTATTCAGACTTCTTATTCAAATTATTTTAACTTTATTAACTTTTGTTTTGGGTTTAGTTTTTTCTTCTTTTTCCAGTTTCCTCAGGTAGAAAATTTGGTCAGTGATTTAAGACCTTTTTGCTTTTATTAATAGAGGCATTTGCAGTTGTAAATTTCCCTCGGAGTACAGATTTTGCTGCATCTGATAAGTTTTGGTATATTGTGGTTTTTTTTTTTTTTTTTCATTTGTTTTCATTCATGATAAATTAATTTCTAATTTTTCTTTTCTTTTTTCTATTGAAATGTTTTATTTATTTTTGAGAGAGAGAGAGAGAGAGTGTGAGTGAGGATGAGTGGGGGAGGGACCAATAAAGAGGGGAACAAAGGATCCTAGATCCTGTCACTGAACTGACAGCAAGGAGCCTAATATGGGCCCCAAACTCACGAACTGTGAGATCATGACCTGAGCCGAAGTCAGATGTTCAACCAGCTGAACCACCAAGGTGCCCCAATTCCTAATTTTTCTCATGATTTCTTACTAACAAATTTTAGTTTGATTTGAATCTTTGACGTGTATTGTTGTAGTAATAGGAAAGGTTCATTTGCAGTTTAATGTCTGTAATCACAATCACAGTCTGTTATAAACAACATACCTCAATGATCTTTTATCATGTTTCCTCTCATTTCTCTACCTAGAGATTCTATGCTTAGAAAGCTAAATAATGAAATTTAATTTTTTAAAGTTTATTTATTTATTGAGAGAGAGACTGCGTGTGCTTGGCCATGGAGGGGAGAGGCAGAGGGAGAGGGAGAGAGAATCCCAAGCCCACTCTGTGCTGTCAGTGCAAAGCTAGACTCAGGGCCCCCATGCCACAAACTGTGCGATCATGCATGACCTGAGCTGAAATCAAGAGTTGGACGGTTAACCGAGCCACCCAGGTGCCCCATAAAATTTAGCTTTTAATGGCATTCCATTTCATTGACTCATTGCTTCCTTCATGCGTAATAGGTCTTTGATTTCAGCTATTACTTTTTGTTTGTTTGTTTTTATCAAGGTAAATATAAACATTATAATCAAACTAAAAAGCTGTAGGAAAAAAAATTCTTAAAACAGCCAAGTTATATGATCTTTTGGCCTGCATTTTTCTAATCATGCAAAAATATCTAATTAAAATTGCAGTACGTTATTTTTAAATTTGCACTTGCTAACTGACCAAAATAATTAAATCTCATATTTTACTGAACTTTTATATTTTTATTCTACATATATGATATGTTTCAAAATAAATAACTTCCCACTTTAATTTCCAGATGAAACCTCTGTTTGCACATTATAAGAGAAACCTTTACAGAATGTCTCCAGAGAAAACTTAAAAGAATTTTAACAATGATTAGACAGACCCTAGAGTGTGGTTTAAGCATTAATTCAATTAGAGTCCCAATATAATTTTTAAATGGATGACTGAATTCCCTTCAATTATCCTGCATTTAGTAAACTTTCATGCTTTTATTTTTATTTGCCTTTTCCCTCCCATGTATTATGGAAATAATCCCTTAGAAGACAGGACCTAATTAATTAGAATCTTCAAGGAATAATATGAACATTTCATTTATATTCCGATTATTTAAAGACTAATTATAAAGTCCTTTTTGTTCCTATGCTCTGGGGGGGCGGGGGTGGGGAATGTCTAAAACAACATTTTAATGACTAAGGAAAGTTTAATTTATAAATTTTTTATGATAATTTATTAAGTTATATTTTCATTCTGTGATCATTCTTAACATTACTTTTATAGAATGAAGGAGTTTAAAATTTATATAAAAATGAGTATAAGTTTATTAATAATTAACTGATCTCTTTGATTGTAACATCTTTTTTACACTAATATAATCTTTGAATATGCTCCTAGTCAATTAATATTTTCACATAGGTAAATGTTTAATTGGAATTCTACCTTTTTTTAAATAACTGTTTTAATGCCTATTATAATTTCATGTATATAATTGACAATGAAAAGTGAACCTACAAATTGTAATAGATCTATAGATCTTATGAGTTAACACTTTAAACAGAGGTATGTGAAAATGCCACAATAATTTTGTTTATAGCCATATATCCGTGAATAGTATTAAAGAATGATTGTAGAACATGTTCTGAAAAGGAAAGTTAAATAATAAAATAAATGATATTTTTCCAAAATATCCAACACTCCTCTATTGCACAGTTTTAAAATTCTTTATTTTTCTTCTATATGTAAATTTTCTTCTAGGAATACAATCTATAATTGCATATATCATATTAATCTGTTATGTGTACTGCATTAGTCTGCTCTGTCAGCCATAACAAAATGCCATGGACTAGGTGACTTAAATAACAGAAATGTATTTCTCACAGTTCTTAAACCTGGGAAGTTAAAAATCAAGATGTCAGTATGGTCCGTTTCTTCTCTTTTCTTTTCTTTTCTTTTCTTTCTTTTTCTTCTTTAATGTTTATTCATTTTTGAGAAAGAGAGAGAGAGACAGAGCATGATCAGGGGAGGGGCAGATTAAGAGGGAGACACAGAATCCGAAGCAGCCTCCAGGCTCCTAGCCATCAGCACAGAGCCTGACACAAACTCGAACCCACTAACAGTGAGATCATGACCTGAGCCGAAGTGGGATGCCTAGTGAGCTAAGCTACCCAGGCCCCATATTGTGGTCAGTTTCTGATGAGAGCCCTCTTCCTGGCTTGATGGTTGCCTTCTCAATGTGTCCTTACATGGCGAGGAGAGGGAGCTCAGTGGTTGCTTTCTCTTTACAATATGAAAGGCACCAGTTCTGTCTGATTAAGCACCCCCTCCCCTTCCCAACCCCTTGCTGCTCCCCTATGACCTCATTTAACTTTTATCACCTCCTCACAGGCCCTGTCTCTAAATACAATCATGTTGGGTTGGGAGTTAGGTGTTCAACATGCAAATTTCTTTCCTCTCCCCTCCCCTCCCCTCCCCTCCTTTTCCCTTCTCTATTCTATTCTATTCTATTCTTTCCAGGATTCTCTTGAGTACATATTCACCATGATTATTTTTAAAAAATGGTAGGAATAATTTTGGAAAATGCATATAATACAGTATTTTACATAACCAGTAGTATTTTTCTTGTAGTTCAGCAGACTTAAAATGTGTTACATCTTCTTTGAAGAATGGCAGATAAAAATGGTCCATGTTGTCCTGTAAGAATAAAACTAATAAAACTAATATTTTAATTTTTCTTCAGATAGCCTTTATGGTTATGCCAATTATTTTTAATTATATGGTATCAGATCACTGCTCTCATGATGATTATGATGATGAAGAAGATAATGAATATAGTAATTAATATATGGTGAGAATTATATGTATAGGTTATGTAAAATATTTTATATGGATCATCTTATCCACTCTGTCCACTACTCAATGATTTATGTTTATTATCATTATGGAATTTTTTGCTTTGGAAAGATTAAGAAACTATAGTCACATATCTAGAAAAATAGGAGAGGCTTTGGAAAAAAACATTACTTTCTACCAAAGATTATGTCCTTAACCCCTTGCTGTAGTGTCTACCCAAGAAGTTTTCTGAGTTAAAATTGATACTTTGGGTTACATTACATTTATGGCTATCATATATGTTGTGACCCAGTAATGTATGGATAATTGCATACTTGAAGATAAAATAACAATAGAGGAATTTGCTGATAGAGTACATAGCTTTCAGTTAATAAAATATTGAGACATTATGTTTGAAAGACAAAAAATGGGCAGGATAATTCTATAACTTATTTAAATAATATATAGTATTTGAAAATCCCAGAGAATTGATCTCATATATTAAATTAAAACCAGGAATGAAGTTGTGTTCTAGATAGAATGCAGGACGCTGGGAATAGCATTGGTCCCATAATTACAGGAAAAAAAAAAAGGCTAGATAAAACTTCAACCCATGGATCCCATGGCAACAGAGCACCTTGATTTCTATGGAAAATTTGATGCCACCAAGGAGAGACAGAACTGAAACGCTGTATCACGTGACAGAGTATGAGAAGAAAAAATGCAAGGCACCAGAGAAGAGATGTTGGGCACCATAGAAACAAGAATTTGGCTAAACTTTTCAACAATTGCTAGTGGTAGAGAGAGTGTAAGCTAACATAGAAACTCTGGAACCAAAGACATAAGTGAAGTTAAAACATTTCGACAGTCTATTCACCCAGGATTGCCACTTGGTACTTACAAGAAATACCGTGGACAGGGAAGAAATTCAGATAAAGACTATCTAGCTGGTGAGGTTTGCAGAAGATAGTGGCTACCACTCCAACAAAGACAGAGCATGCCTCCTTTATCCCCAGAGTTTTCTTCCCTAAAAAAATAAAAGCCTAAGTCACTAGGGAAAGTGTATGGGGTGGAGAGGAGAGAGAAGTGGTTATCTACAAAGTGGCAAGAAGGAACTTTGGAGAAGGATGTAACTGTTCTATATCTTGACATTGATGATGTAATTATATGCATTTTTTAATAACATAGAATTCTACACTGTGAAGGGTCAATTCACTCTATGTAAATGATACCTGTATAAGTCTGTTTTACCCAATCCATAAATTTGAAGCAAGTTGTTACTTCAGTCAGTGTGAATCTGTGGTTAAAATACATGGGTCAAGTTATAATATCTATATACAAGAAAATAATTTTATTTATTAAAGACAGAGTGAAAGATTACTCGATTATATTTATAGAAAAGCAATAAATTATGTCATAAATATTTTGAAAACTAAGTAATATTACTGTTGCTGCTTCCTTTTAAATGCCTATGTAGATGTCATCTTATCACATATTATTAAATTGTCAACAGTTTTTTTTTTTAATGCACTGAGTTTGTGTAAACCTTACGCCCATAAATAAAAGATCCATTTAAGTAATTATTTGCAGTTTATCTGATCAGTGTTAGTTGATAACATATTTGCTTACTAAGATGCATTTCTCAGTGCAGATAACCTTATTTTCTAAAAATGACATACTTTTCTAATGCTGAAACTGATACATTTTTAAATTACATAGCATTAAAATGATAGCCCTTGGATTTATAATCAGAGATAATATAAAAAAGAAAGTTAAAGTTAGCAAATAATAGGGCTAGGGTAATGAACAGAAGTCTGAGGAATCTGTTTTTTTCTCTTTGTACAACTGATATGAGGGTCTGTTAGGTTCTCTAAATGTAAGATAACTTAAGAAACCTAAATATCTTTGTCTTGTGTGGACTTGGGTTTCTCACTTCAGAAATATGATACTGGATTTGATTTTTGATTTTTTGTGTAATTATTTTATAACAAATTATACTCTTGTTGCTTATAGCAAATGTGTATAAACATATTACTTTTGCTATTACTACTTTGAATTCATCAATACTGAATGTAACCATTAGGTAAATGGAACTATCATCAGGTTTTCTTTTTCCTAGTTAAGATAAAAACACCTGAGACATTTCACCCTCTTTTGTGTTTTCCATCTCCCTCTTTTGTTGGATGATTAGTAGAGTCATGATTGCATACTTTAGTGTCACTCACCTACCTATATATAGATGTATGTATGTATGTATCCAGCTGTCATCTACCCTTATCTATCTGTCTCATCATTATGCATCACTGTGTTTATTTTCTACTCTCATCTGCTTGTAAGTGAAATTAGGGTTCTGTCTCTATCACTCTGCCAAATTTATTTTGTTGAATTAACAAAAATTTTCATATTGCCAAACAAAGTCTTCAAATTTCTACTTTCATCTTAATTGAATACACAGAAGTATTTGGTATAATTCACTCCTTTCTGGAAACACATTTTATTTTCCTCAATTACTTTACCATATCTCCAATTTCATCATTTTTTTTTCTGGCTAAATTTCCTCTTCTTTACCTGATTACTAAAACTCCAAGAATCATTCCTGAATCCTTTTTCTTTTAATTATTTTTTTTATTGGATATAATTTTAGATTCACATGCAGCTATAAGAAATAATATCAAGAGATCTTCTCATGTAGTTAGTCTTTCTGGCTTGCTTGCTTCTTCAGAAACAAGTCTGTATGCATGCGACAAAAAAAACAAAAACAAAAACAAAAAACCCCAGGATACTTGCCATAGTGCCATTGCTTGAGTCTGGAGGTGCTTATTGGTCTATCATTTTATTTCAATAATACAGACTCTTCATATGTTTGTTTTATATATAATGTTTAGGGTTTAAGTTACTCTTAGTGGAGGAGTAGAGAAATGTCTATCTATTACATATCCCCCGAAGTACAAGTCCATTCCTCCTTTTTAATTAAAAAAAAATTAATAGACTTTATATTTTATTATTTTTTGTTTATTTTGAGAGGGTGAGGGGCAGAAAGAGAGGTTTATTTATTTTGAGAGAGACAGACAGTGAGAGTGGGAGAGGGTCAGAGAGAGGTGAGAGAGAATCCCAAGCAGGCTCCACACTGTCAGTGCAGAGCCTTATGAGGAGCTCAGTACCATGAACCATGAGATCATGACCTGAGTGCAAATCAAGAGTCGGATGCTTACTTGACCGAGCCATCAGGCACCCCTACACTTTATATTTTAAAACAGTTTTAGGTTAACAATAAAAGTGAGTGGAAAAAACATAGAGTTGTCATATATGTCCTGCCCTAACATATATCTCCTGCCTCCCTCATTATTAACATCCCCCAAAGAGTAGTACATTTATTACAATTGATGACCCTACGTTGACATATTATTACCCAAAGTCAATAGTCTATTATTTTTCATTTCTGGTATTGTGCTTTCTATAGGTTTTGACAAATGTATAAGGACATATCTCCATCATTATAGTATCATACAAAATAAATTCACTTTTAAAAATATTCTTGCTCCACCCATTTATTCTTACTTCCTCCTAATGTCTGGCAGCTACTGATCTTTTTTTTTTAACTTTATTTTTTAAAATTTACATCCAAATTAGTTAGCGTATAGTGAAGCAATGATTTCAGTAGATTCCTTAGTGGCCCTTACCCATTTAGCCCATCCCCCCTCCCACAACCCATCCAGCAACCCTCAGTTTATTCTCCATATTTATGAGTCTCTTCTGTTTTGTCCCCCTCCCTGTTTTTATATTATTTTTGTTTCCCTTCCCTTATGTTCATCTGTTTTGTCTCTTAAAGTCCTCATATGAGTGAAGTCATATGATTTTTGTCTTTCTCTGACTGACCAATGTCACTTAGCATAATACCCTCCAGTTCCATCCACGTAGTTGCAGATGGCAAGATTTCATTCTTTTTGATTGGCGAGTAATACTCCAGTGTGTGTGTGTGTGTGTGTGCGTGTGTGTGTGTGTGTGTATGTATATATATATATATATATATATATATATATATATATATACATACCACATTTTATTTATCCATTCATCCATCAATGGACATTTGGGATCTTTCCATACTTTGGCTATTGTTGATAGTGCTGCTATAAACATGGGGGTGCATGTGTCCCTTCAAAACAGCACACCTGTATCCCTTGGATAAATGCCTAGTAGTGCAATTGCTGAGTCGTAGGGTAGTTCTATTTTTAGTTTTTTGAGGAACCTCCATACTGTTTTCCAGAGTGGCTGCACCAGCTTGCATTGCCACCAACAATGCAAAAGAGATCCTCTTTCTCCGGATCCTCACCAACATCTGTTGTTGCCTGAGTTGTTAATGTTAGCCATTCTGACAGGTGTAAGGTGGTATCTCCTTGTGGTTTTGATTTGTATTTCCCTGATGATGAGTGATGTGGAGCATTTTTTCATGTGTCGGTTGGCCATCTGGATGTCTTCTTTGGAGAAGTGTCTATTCATGTCTTTTGCCCATTTCTTCACTGGATTATTTAGTTTTTGGAGGTTGAGTTCGTAAGTTCTTTGTAAATTTTAGATACTAACCCTATATCTGCTATGTCACTTGTAAATATCTTCTCCCATTCCGTCGGTTGCCTTTTAGTTTTGCTGATTGTTTCCTTGGCTGTGCAGAAGCTTTTTATTTTGATGAGGTCTGAGTAGTTCATTTTTGCTTTTGTATCCCTTGCCTCTGGAGACGTGTTGAGTAAGAAATTGCTGCGGGCAAGATCAAAGATGTTTTTGGCTGCTTTCTCCTTGAGGATTTTGATGGCTTCCTGTCTTACATGGAGGTCTTTCATCCACTTTGAGTTTATTTTTGTGTATGGTGTTAGGAAGTGGTCCAGGTTCATTCTTCTGCATGTTGCTGTCCAGTATTCCCAGAACCACTTGCTGAAGAGACTGTCTTTATTCCATTGGATATTCATTCCTGCTTTGTCAAAGATTAGTTGGCCATACGTTTGTGGGTCCATTTCTGGGTTCTCTATTCTATTCCATTGATCTGAGTGTCTGTTGTTGTGCCAGTACCATACTGTCTTGATGATTATAGCTTTGTAGTATAGCTTGAAGTCTGGGATTGTGATGCCTCCTGCTTTGGTTTTCTTTTTCAAGATTGCTTTGGCTATTCAGGGTCTTTTCTGGTTCCATACAAATTTTAGGATTATTTGTTCTAGCTCTGTGAAGAATGCTGGGGTTACTTTGATAGGGATTGTGTTGAATATGTAGATTGCTTTAGGTAATATCGACATGTTAACAATATTTGTTCTTCCCATCCAGGAGCATGGAATCTTTTTCCATTTCTTTGTGTCTTCTTCAATTTCTTTCATCAGCTTTCTATAGTTTTCAGTGTATAGATTTTTCACCTCTTTGGTTAGATGTATTCCTAGGTATTTTATGGTTTTTGGTGCAACTGCAAATGAGATTGATTCCTTGATTTCTCTTTCTGTCACTTCATTGTTGGTGTGTAGGAATGCAACCGATTTCTGTGGATTGATTTTATATCCTGCGACTTTGCTGAATTCATGAGTCAGTTCTAGCAGTTTTTTGGTGGAATCTTTTGGGTTTTCCATATAGAGTATCATGCCATCTGCAACGAGTGAGAATTTGACCTCCTCCTGGCCTGTTTGGATGCCTTTTATTTCTTTGTGTTGTCTGATTGCAGAGGCTAAGACTTCCAATACTATGTTGAATAACAGTGGCAAGAGTGGACATCCCTGTCTTGTTCCTGATCTTAGGGGGAAAGCTCTCAGTTTTTCCCCATTGAGGATGATATTAGTGTTGGGTCGCTCATATATGGCTCTTATGATCTTGAGGTATACTCCTTCTATCCCTAGTTTCTTGAGGGATTTTATCAAGAAAGGATTCTGTATTTTGTCAAATGCTTTCTCTGCATCTATTGAGAGGATCATACGGTTCTTGTCCTTTCTTTTATTGATGTGATGAATCATGTTAATTGTTTTGCGGATATTGAACCAGCCCTGCATCCCAGGTATAAATCCCACTTGGTCATGGTGAATAATTTTTGTAATGTATTGTTCGATCTGGTTGGCTACTATCTTGTTGAGGATTTTTACATCCATATTCATCAGGGAAACTGGTCTTTTTTATTGCCTGAATAGTTTTGCTTTTCATAGAGTGACATATAGTTGGACTCCTGCTGTATGGAGCCTTTTCAGATTGGCTTCTTCTACTTAGTAATTTGCATTCATATACCTCCATGTCTGTTGACAGCTTGATAGTTCATTTATTTTTAGTGCTTATTAATATTCTATTGTCTGGATATGACAGTTTACTTATCCATTTGTCTACTATAGGAGAACTTGGTTTTGAGTTTTAGCAATTATGATTCAAAATGCTGTAAACATGGATGTGCAGGTTTTTTTGTAGATAATATAAGTTTTCACCTCCATTGGATAAATGCTCGAAGAGGATGATTTCCGGATCATGGGGTAAGATTATGTTTAGTTTCATAAGAAAATGCAATACTGTCTTCCAAAGTGACTATATCATTTGCATTCCTGCCAGCAAGGAATGAGAGTTCCTGTTGCTCCACATCCTCAATAGCATTTGCTATTGTCACAGTCCTTTTGTGTTTTTTTAAGTCCTTTTGTTTTTAATATGTATTTTTTTAATCACAGGGAATTATCTTCTAGGTATTTGGTGTTTCATAGAGTATGCAGACTTATGTTTCCCAGGTCACAGCTAGCATAGTGTTAGGAATGTATCTCTGTAGAGCAAAAAACAAAAACAAAAAAAACCCCACAATTTTATATACATAATATATATGTATGCATATATAACTATATAATGCATATATAATAACTATTTAATATGATTCTGATTCTATGAGTCAGAATTTGGGCTTCACTAAGTTGTGTGGTTCTTGTGAGAATCTCACCAGAGATAATTTAGGCAGTTATATTTTGTTAGCATTTTCCAGTCAGACATGAAAATAGAGGAAGATTCAGTTTAGAAAGCTATTCTCTCCACATTTCCCCCCAGTAATCTGGCCTGAAGTTATTCATATGGTAGACTTATAGTAGAATGAGGTAAGAAGCCCAGTGCATAAGGCCTTTCTCAGCCTCTGTTTGCACCATGTTTATCAATGTATACTTGAGCAAAACATTTAATATGGCAAAGCTAGGATCAATGTGGGAAGAGACTACAGTGAATCAAGAAAGCTTAATTCATAGGGCAATTGTAAAATTCCACAAACACTGACTTTTTGTCAGAATCCAGTTAGGTACATAATATCACCAATGAACTATCTCATAAAAGTCTTAACACTGACATCATAAAAACTGACTCGTTGGTTGCCCTCATCCTCCCAAATCTGTTTCTCATCTTGGTAGATGGTACACTGTGAACCCATTGTTCAAACAGAATGAAAGTTCATTGTATCTCTCTATAGTCTTTCCATCTTTACTGTTGTCTTGTTATTCCAAGTCACCATTTTTTAATATTGTCATTTCTTAAATTGTTGCTGTTATTAACCATTATCTGAAGAGCATTAGTGTACTCCTTTAAAATGTAAATTGGAATATGCTATACATCTGGTTAGAATTCTCCAATGGGTTAAAATCACCTTGGAGCTAAAATTAAAATAATGTGCCCAGCTTACGCTGAGTTTTTGCTATCTGATGTTTGCCTAACAGAATGACCTCATTTCCTCTCAATTTCTACTCAGCCTTCTTTTCTTCCCCCAGCTTTCAAACTCCTATCCATCTTAAGAACCTCCCAAACTTTTTCTCTTGGTTTTCAGGGATCTTATTTCTTCTTTTAAAAAGATGTCAGCAGAAAGTGATCTCCTCAGAGAGGACTTTTTCTTACATAAAAGTTTGAAAGTACCCCTGTTCTGCCTATCTCTATCCAGTTGTCCTGACTTATTTTCTTTGTAATGCTTATCATTACCTGAAATAACCTTAATCGTTATTGCATGTTTCGCACTAAAGAACAAGCTTTATAAATTGCTGTTCCTTTGTCTGTCTACTTTACCCTATTATCCTTAAAACAGTTATGCTTATTTTATGCTTATTACTGTGCTTAAAATAATTCCTGACAAGTATAGGAGCTCTCTAAATATTGGTAACATTAATTAGTATAAAATACTTACATGCTTTGATGTTCAGTTTTATCTGTAAAGTCTCCCAGGCTGGAATACCCAGTTATTCAATAGTTATTCAATCAAGCACTAATACAGGTGTTCTATAAAGGTATTTTGTGTGTGTGTGTGTGTGTGTGTGTGTGTGTTTTAAGTTAATTTATTTATTTTGAGAGAGAGATAGGGAGAGAGAGAGAGAGAGAGAAAATCCCAAGCAAGCTGTCACACTGTCACTGCAGAGCCTGATGTGAGGCTCAGTCTCACCACTGTGAGATCATTACCTGAGCAGCAATCAAAGAGTCAGATGCCCAACCAACTGAGCCACCCAAGCACCTCTGTAAAGGTATTTTGTACATCTGATTAACATCTAAACCCCATTGGCTTAGAGGAAATATGATTATACTGGAAAATCCAGATGGGCACAGTCTAATCAGTTTAGATGCCCTAAAAGCAGAATTGAGAATTTTCTGAAGAAATTTCGCTTTGGACTATAGTCTCAGTTCCTGCTTGTTTCCAACCTGCCCTTCTTGTGACCTGCCATAAGTTATTCAGAGTTGACTAGCCAGCCATAATCACATGACTAATTCCTTTCAATAAATCTTCTCTCTTCCTTTCCTTCTAGCCCACCTCCCCTTCTCTCTTTCTCTCTCCCTCTCTTTCTCTCTGTAATCTACTAGTTCTGTCAGTAAAGTCAGAAGATACAAAATCAACCTACAGAAATCTTTTACGTTTCTGTATACCAATAATGAAGCAGCAGAAAGAGAAATCAAGGAGTCAATCCCATTTACAGTTACACCAAAAACAGTAAGGTACCTAGGAATAAACCTAACCAAACAGGTAAAAGGTTTGGTTTCTGAAAATCATAGAACACTTATGAAAGAAATTGAAGAGGACACAAAGAAATAGATAAACATTCCATGCTTATGGATTGGAAGAACAAATATTGTTAAAATGTCTGTACCACCCAAAGTAATCTACACATTGAATGCAGTCCCTATCAAAATACCACCAGCATTTAAGACTGAGCTAGAACATTCTTAAAATTTGTATGGAAACACAAAAGACAACAAGAGGCCAACTGGACAACAATATGCAGAAGAATGAAATGGACCACTTTCTTATACCCTACACAAAAATAAATTCAAAATGGATGAAAGACCTAAATATGAGACAGGAAGCCTTCAAAATCCTAGAGGAGAACACAGGCAACAACCTCTTTGACATCAGCTGTAGCAACTTCTTACTAGATACATTTCTGGGCACGAGAGATAAAATTTTATTCCTAATGGATCTGAAACCTTGGTAGCTCTGCCAATATTTAGTTGTGAAATTATTTCTTTTTTTTTTTTATGTGGAATATTCTAATACCAGAAAGCATCCTAAAATAGATTCTGGGTTCTGCACTTACTCACTGTTTAGATCATGTAGCATCAACCATTTATTCTCTTGAAAATTCAATAATAATGCCGGTAGTAATCACAACACCTCATTTTGCATGTTAAGTCAGTGTCTAGAAGATCTCAAAATGGTAAAAGGGCTCGTCTAACTACTAATTGACACCAATAGTTTGTCTTCTGTTGAAAATATTCTTTTGAAAGCATTTTGACAAATAGATGATTTACACTTAGGACTGGAATTTTTAGGTAGTAGAACCTAATAGAAGAGTTAGAAGGGCCATACAGGGTTCCAATTCAACAAATATTCATTGAATAACATTGTCTCAGATGCCACAAATTCATGCGTATAAAAGAGAGAATAGATCTTTTTGAAGGACATACAGAAACTTCATTAAATTATCTATCTTGTGTTTAACTCATTATCATGAGTTCTCGATGTCGTATTGAGATGGATTTTTTTTTTTTTTTTACTTTATCATTTCACTCCAAAGCCTTCAGAGCATCAACCCTTTTACATTGTCTAAGAGCAGCTGTCACTTCATTCACTAGATACCCATATCTGATAACTGCAGTAACTGTTTTTACCAGATTGAGTGCCATAGGCCAGCTGATACCTTTCCTGGCATAGTAACTGGATCTTCATTTACTTCAAACTCAGCCAGGTTAATTGTTCACTCAAATTCTTATTTCCTTGAAGTTAAGTTACCTGCACACACTCCTGGTGATAAGTCTTTATTGAATAAGACACATTGAATAGATATAAGCCACCCCAGTAGCCCCAGCCAAGCTCAGCTGATTCCCAGATATGTGAGTAAAACTTACTGCAGTATGCCACTGATATTTTGGGATTGTTTGTTATGCATATGACAATAGATAGTGAATTCAGCCATCATGTGTCTAGAGTTAGAAAGCAAAATTCTGAATGCTTAAGACTGTCTTAGTATGGAGGCACCATTCAATGGAAAACAGTAAATGTAATTGATTAAAAAAAATGAATGATGTTCCGAATTTGCTCTTTAGACACATTTTCTCTAAATATAAATTTATTTAGGGGAAACATTCAAATTTTGAAATGGACAATTCTTTATGGGTAAATGATAATTAATAACACAATTGTTTTTCTTTTTTTTCATAATTGTTTTCCTATAGACATCTTAAAGTAAATACTTGCAACTTTTGAAATTTTCAGAAAGCAAGCCAGTGTAGGTACTATATGTAACATCTACATAAGGTCATAGAAGATAATATAGATTTATATTATCGTTGCTTCCAAACTGGATCAAAAGTAAGAAGTAATAGGGGCACCTGGGTGACTCAGTCAGTTATTCGTCTAACTTTGGCTCAGATCATGGTCTCGTGGCTCACAAGCTCAAGCCTGGTGTTGGGCTCTGTGCTGACAGCTCACAGCCTGGAGTCTGCTTCATATTCTGTGTCTCCCTCTCTCTGCCTCTCCCCTGCTTGCACTCTGTCTCTCTCCCTCTCAAAAATAAATAAACATTTAAAGTTTTTAAAGTGAGAAATAATAGGTACATGCTTTTTTCACTATAGTGCTTTAAAAAATTCCATGCATGTTTACTTTTTTATTCAATTGAATTTATGTTTTATTGGGCAGATTTAAAGAATGGTGTTTTGTTTTTAAATGTTAATATTTGCAAGATGTCAAAAATTATACTCTTTGCATTTAGTTACACTTATGACACAAATTTTGTGCCAAACTAAAAATTTATGAATGTTTTTAAAATTCTTTTA